>NC_088229.1:1391647-1649147 GCF_036934945.1 Oncorhynchus masou masou | reverse complement strand
ACAGTAACATAAACACTCCCAGGCCCAATGTCCACAGGGTGTCACAGCATTTAGAGGCTATATGGGACGAGACCAATGTAAATAAGACAGAATTCCTAAGAGGACCATTTAACCTTTTTGCACACAGAGTTCACCCTATACAAATACAAGGAACCACAGAGATCATACAACCATATACAGTTGAGATCGTAAGTTTACATACACTTAGGTTGGAGTCATTAACTAGTTTAACTAAAAAAAATTTTTTTAAAGTATTATTTACCTCAAATCTGAAATCTATAATAGAAGCTAGCCAGAAGCTAGCCAGAAGCTAGCCAGAAGCCAACCAGCAGCTAGCCAGAAGCTAGCCAGAAGCCAACCAGCAGCTCGCCAGAAGCTCGCCAGAAGCTAGCCAGAAGCTAGCCAGAAGCCAACCAGAAGCCAGCCAGAAGCTAGCCAGAAGCCAACCAGCAGCTAGCCAGAAGCTAACCAGAAGCTAGCCAGTTTACTGGCTAAAGTTAGTATTGAGCTAACCACGGTTTGTGCTCATCAGCTATCCTTTAGCTCGAAAAGCTATCACCAGTTTTGTGCAACGTGACTCAGACCAGAACATACCAGACCTATTGTTCTCGCCATATCCCCGGATTTCAACTGCAAGCTCTGGACATTTACACCTGAATCTCGCAGCTAGCTAGCTGCTATCCGTGTGACTATTGGCTTACTTCGATCCCTGAGCAAACATCAATTATTCCGGAGCTAGCCAGCTGAAGAGTTCCATCAGCCACTCCTGGGCTACAACCACCTATCCGGACCCGTTTTACTGCCGATGCGGAGCCCCACCGGGCCTTCACAACTGGACTACCGACGTTATCTGCCCGAGGGAGTTATCCAACTGGCCCCTCCATCATGACGTTACCTGAACGCCCATCTGCGGCCCGCTAATCGTTAGCTGTCTTAACGGCTGCTATCTGAATACGTCTATCGGACAATTTTTCTTGGGTCACTATAACTACATTAACAATTGGATTGATCACCACACGGAACCCCACTAATCTACCAACGGAAACGCGCGAGGTGGCTAAAAACAGACCTCCATCCTATGCTAGCTTGCTACCGATGGCCCGGCTAGCTGTCTGAATCGCCGTGACCCCAACCAACCTCACTACTCACTGGACCCTTATGATCACTCGACTAAGCATGCCTCTCCTTAATGCCATTATGCCTTGTCCATTGCTGTTCTGGTTAGTGTTTATTGGCTTATTTCACTGTAGAGCCTCTAGCCCTGCTCATTACACCTTATCCAACCTTTCAGTTCCACCACACACACATGCGATGACATCACCTGGTTTCAATGATGTTTCTAGAAACAATATCTCTCTCATCTTCACTCAATGTCTAGGTTTACCTCCACTGTATTCACATGCTACCATACCTTTGTCTGTACATTATACCTTGAAACTATTTTAGCACCCCCAGAAAGCTCCTTTTACTCTCTGTTCCGGACGTTCTAGAACACCAATTATCATAGCTTTAGCCGTACCCTTATCCTAATCCTCCTCTGTTCCTCTGGTGATGTAGAGGTGAATCCAGGCCCTGCAGTGCATAGCTCCACTCCTATTCCCTAGGCGCTCTCTTTTGATGACTTCTGTAACCGTAATAGCCTTGGTTTCCTGCATGTTAACATTAGAAGCCTCCTCATTAGAAGCTAGGCAACCTAAACTGGGACATTCTTAAAACCCTAGCCATCCTACAATCTAAGCTTGATGCCCTCAATCTCACACAATTATCAATGAACCTACCAGGTACCACCCCAAAGCCGTAAACATGGGCACCCTCATAGATATCATCCTAACCAACTTGCCATCAAAATACACCTCTGCTGTTTTCAACCAAGATCTCAGCGATGGGACAGAGTTCAAACGACCTCCACTCATCACTGTCAAACACTCCCTGAAACACTTCAGCGAGCAGGCCTTTCTAATCGACCTGGCCCGGGTATCCTGGAAGGATATTGATCTCATCCCGTCAGTAGAAGATGCCTGGTTATTTTTTTAAATGACTTCCTCACCATCTTAAATAAGCATGCCCCATTCTAGATATGTAGAACCAGGAACAGATATAGCCTTGGTTCTCTCCAGACCTGACTGCCCTTAACCAACACAAAAACATCCTATGGCGTTCTGCATTAGCATCGAACAGCCCCCTTGATATGCAACTTTTCAGGGAAGCTAGAAACCAATATACATAGGCAGTTAGAAAAGCCAAGGCTAGCTTTTTCAAGCAGAAATTTGCTTCCTGCAACACTAACTCAAAAAAGTTCTGGGACACTGTAAAGTCCATGGAGAATAAGAGCACCTCCTCCCAGCTGCCCACTGCACTGAGGATAGGAAACACTGTCACCACCGATAAATCCAATATAATTGAGAATTTCAAGAAGCATTTTTCTACAACTGGCCATGCTTTCCACCTGGCTAACACTACCCCGGTCAACAGCACTGCACCCCCCCATATCTTAAGGTATTGGGGGCAGCATTTTCACTTTTGGAGAAATAGTGTGCCCAATTTCAACTTCCTGCTACTCCTGCCAGTAATATAAGATATGCATATTATTAGTAGATTTGGATAGAAAACACTCTGAAGTTTCTAAAACTGTTTGAATCATGTCTGTGAATATAATAGAACTTATGAGGAAAGCAAAACCCCGAGGACTAACCGTTTTTTAGGTCTCTGTCTGTTCAGTGAGCTCTCCTTGGGAAGCGATATTTCTTCGGAGTCATTGAACTTGTTTTCACCGCCTCCACTGGATATTACCAGTCTTTAGAATTTGGTTGAGGATATTCCTTTGTGCAATGTAGAAGTAGGGCCAACTAGGAAATGGGTAACACTGTTGAGAGTTGAGAAGTAGCGTTAGTTTCCTCTCGTCCTCTATTGAAAACAGATAGACCCGTCTTCAATTTGATCGATTATTAACATTTAGAAATACCTAAAGTTGTATTACAAAAGTAGTTTGAAATGTTTTGGCAAAGTTTACAGGTAACTTTTGAAATATTTTGTAGTGACTTTGCGCAATTCGGAAGCTGTTTTTTCTGGATTAAACTCGCCAAAAAAATGGACATTTTGGATATATATGGACGGAATGAATCGAACAAAATGACCAATTATGTTTTTATGGGACATATTGGAGTGCCAACAAAAGAAGCTCGTTAAAGGTAAGTCATGTTTTATATTTTATTTCTACGTTTTGTGTAGCGCCTGCAGGGTTTACTGTTGCCAAATATACTCTTGTAAAACTGACCATCCTACCGATCCTCGACTTCGGCGATGTCATTTACAAAATAGCCTCCAATACTCTACTCAATAAATTGGATGCAGTCTATCACAATGCCATCCGTTTTCTCACCAAAGCTCCATATTCTACCCACCATTGCGACCTGTATGCTCTTGTTGGCTGGCCCTCGCTTCACTCTTGTCGCCAAAACCACTGGCTACAGGTTATCTACAGGTCTGCTAGGTAAAGTCCCCCCTTATCTCAGCTCGCTGGTCACCATAGCAGCACCCACCTGTAGCACGCTGGAAATCTCTCTGGTCACCCCCAAAACCAATTCTTCCCTTGGCTGCCTCTCCTTCCAGTTCTCTGCTGCCAATGACTGGAACGAACTACAAAAATCTCTGAAACTGGAAACACTTATCTCCCTCACTAGCTTTAAGCACCAACTGTCAGAGCAGCTCACAGATTACTACACCTGTACATAGCCCATCTATAATTTATCCCGAACAACTACCTCTCCCCCTATTGTATTTATTTATACATTTTGCTCCTTTGCACCCCATTATTTCTATCTCTACTTTGCACATTCTTCCACTGCAAATCAACCATTCCAGTGTTTTACTTCCTATATTGTATTTACTTTGCCACCATGGCCTTTTTTTGCCTTTACCTCCCTTATCTCACATAGTATATAGACTTATTTCTACTGTATTATTGACTGTATGCTTGTTTTACACCATGTGTAACTCTGTGTTGTTGTATGTGTCGAACTGCTTTGCTTTATCTTGGCCAGGTCGCAATTGTAAATGAGAACTTGTTCTCAACATGCCTACCTGGTTAAATAAAGGTGAAATAAAAAATAAAATAAAATAAACCGCTCCATAAATGTCTTGTTAACAAACTATAGTTTTGGCAAGGCGGTTAGGACATCTACTTTGTGCATGACACAAGTAATTTTTCCAACAATTGTTTACAGACTATTTCACTTATAATTCACTGTACCACATTTCCAGTGGGTCAGAAGTTTACATACACTAAGTTGACTGTGCCTTTAACCTTTTGTGATTTTTTTTGAAAAAAATAACGTTCCCGTAGTAAACGGGATATAGTTTACATACACTAAGTTGACTGTGCCATTAAACAGCTTGGAAAATTCCAGAAAATGATGTCATGGCTTTAGAAGCTTCTGATAGGCTAATTGTTATCATTTGAGTCAATTGGAGGTATACCTGTGGAAGTATTTCAAGAACTACCTTCAAACCCAGTGCCTCTTTGCTTGACATCATGGGAAAATCAAATTAAATCAGCTAAGACCTCGGGATAAAAAACTGTAGACCGACACAAGACTGGTTCACCCTTGGGAGCAAATTCCAAATGCCCGAAGGTACCACTTTAATCTGTACAAACAATAGTATGCGAGTGCACGCAGCTTTCAAACCGCTCAGGAATGAGACGAGTTTTGTCTCCTAGAGATGAATGTACTTTGGTGTGAAAAGTGAAAATCAGTCCCAGAACAACATCAAAGGACCTTGTGAAGATGCTGGAGGAAACATGTATAAAGTATCTATATCCACAGTAAAATGAGTCCTATATCAATATAACCTGAAAGGCTGCTCAGCAAGGAAGAAGCCACTGCTCCAAAACTGCCATAACCAAGCCAGATTACAGTTTGCAGCTACACATGGGGATAAATATCGTACTTTTTGGACAAATGTCCTCCGGTCTGATGAAACACAAATAAAACTGTTTGGCCATAATGACCATCATTATGTTTGGAGGAAAAAGGGGAGTCTTGCAAGCTGAAGAACACCATCCCAACTGTGAAGCAAGGAGGTGGCAGCATCATGTTGTGGGGGTGTTTTGCTGCAGGAGGGACTGGTGCACTTCACAAAATAGATGGTACCATGATGAGGAAAATTATGTGGATATATTGAAGCAACATCTCAAGACATCAGTCAGGAAGTTAAATCTTGGTCACAAATGGGTCTTCCAAATGGACAATGACCCCAATCATGCTTCCAAAGTTGTGGCAAAATGGCTTAAGGACAACAAAGTCAAGGTATTGGAGTGGCCATCACAAAGCCCTGACCTCAATCCTATAGAACATTTGTGGGCAGACCTGAAAAAGTGTGTGCAAGCAAGGAGGCCTACAAACCAGACTCAGTTACACCAGCTCTGTCAGGAGGAATGTGCCAAAATTCACCAAACTTATTGTGGGAAGGTTGTAGAAGGCTACCCGTAACGTTTGACCCAATGTAACCAATTTAAAGGCAATGCTACCAAATACTAATTGCATGTATGTCAACTTCTGACCCACTGGGAATGTGATGAAAGAAATGAAAGCTGAAATAAATAATTCTCTCTACTATTATTCTGACATTTCACATTCTTAAAATAAAGTGGTGATCCTAACTGACATAAGACAGGGAATTTTTACTCGGATTAAATGTCAGGAATTGTGAAAAACTGAGTTTAAATGTATTTGGCTAAGGTGTATGCAAACTTCCGACTTCAACTGTATATGCCAATGACGTGATGTTCACATTCAGACTGACTGCATCACTTCTTTTTATAGGAAACATGCATGTGTTGAAAATCCCAAAATTTTTGCATCATCAACTTACACACACAGCTCTGACACACATACTTATCCCACCAGACATGCCACCAGGGGTCTTTTCACAGTCCCCAAATCCAGAACAAATTCAAGAAAACATGCAGCATTTTATATAGTCATTATCGCATGGAACTTCCTTCCATCTCATATTGTTCAAATAAACAGCAAACCTGGTTTAAAAAAAACAGATAAAGCAACACCTCATGGCACAACACCTCTCCCTATTTGACCTAGATAGTTTGTGTGTATTGATGTAGGCTATGTGTGCTGTTTCTATATTTTTGTAATTCTGTCTGAGCTGTTCTTGTCTATTAATGTTCTGTGTTATGTCATGATTCATGTTTTGTGTGGACCCCAGGAAGAGTAGCTGCTTCTTTTGCAACAGCTAATGGGGATCCTCATAAAATACCAAATACTCCTTATATCGCATAAAATAAGATATCAGGAAATATACTTATTTTTATCGCATAAAATCAGATATCAGTAAATATAGATAAATCAGCCAGGTCACCTGTGATACAAGTCAGTATTTGATTCCGTCCACGCTTGAGGATGTCGGGAGATTAAATGGAATTCGACCACTAGGGGTGAGCAGTGAGCGATGTTACCTTCAAGTAGGTTTCTCGAGGGAGTGGATGGGCTTAAGGATCTGCCTCTGGTTGCAAGTTCGAATCCAGTCATAGAAAGGTGTTCTTGATGTTTTTGTTTTAAGCCTTATCCTTTACTTTAACCCCTCTGAGTTAATGTCTAACCTTGAGATTTCTGAGACAAATGTCTAACCTTAATCTAATTGTGACGTGAGACTGTGAGATCTAGTTGAAATAAAGATATCCCCTGATATTGACCCTATTTGCCCAGTTATGAGGTACTTAACTGTTGACTATTTATTGTATTGTACTTTATGGTAAGTCTCACCTTAAGACCAGGATGAGGTACAGAAGGACATACTCTCTACTGGTGATTGTCTTAACACGTCATGCTGACAATTAATCAATTAACAATCAATACATCAATGATATCTCTGTTTGCCTGTATGTCTGTCTGTCACTGTGTTTGTCTCTGTCTGTCTGTAAATGAAGTATTACTGCATATGTATCGGCCTCTCTCTATCTCCCCCTCTCTTTCTCCAGGTACTTTGACCCTCTGAGGAACGAGTATTTCTTCGACAGGAACCGGCCCAGCTTCGACGCCATCCTCTACTACTACCAGTCAGGCGGGCGTATCAGGAGACCTGTCAACGTGCCCATAGACATCTTCTCTGAGGAGATCCGCTTCTACGAGCTGGGAGAAGAGGCCATGGAGAAGTTCAGAGAGGATGAGGGTTTTATTAAAGAAGAGGAGAGACCACTGCCTGACAATGAGCTGCAGAGGCAGGTATGGTTGAACACAGACAAACTCTGACAAAACACGTCAGAGTTTAGAAATTAGTTTAGAAATGAGTTTAGAAATGTTTGTTCCATTGAACATGCCGGAACAATAACAGCATCCTTGATTTTTCTTTTAATGATACATTTACACCTTTACCAAAGAGAACCTTCTAGCGCTTCCCTTTCTTCTTCTGGTTATCCTGAGTGTCTCAGTTGGTAGAGCCAAGGTTGTGGTTCGGATTCCAACGGGCGACCAGTACATGAAAATGTATGCAGTTTCTCTTGATAAGGGTGTCTGCTGTAAATGTAAAATGTTGATGTTCCCTTGAGCAAGGAATTTAAAATACAGACGAAAACAAAATAATGTCCATCATGGGTGATCTAATACAGAATATCTCTTAAAGGTGTGGTTAATACAGTATATCTCCTCTTAAAGGTGAGGTTAATACAGTATATCTCCTCTCATCTTAAAGGAGTTGGCTAATACAGTATATCTCATCTTAAAGGTGTGGTTAATACAGTATACCTCCTCTCCTATTAAAGGTGAGGTTAATACAGTATTTCTCCTCTTAAATGTGTGGTTAATACAGTATATCTCATCTTAAAGGTGTGGTTAATACAGTATATGCCATCTTAAAGGTGAGGTTAATACAGTATATCTCATCTTAAAAGTGTGGTTAATACAGTATATCTCCTCTTAAAGGTGAGGTTAATACAGTATATCTCATCTTAAAGGTGTGGTTAATACAGTATATCTCCTCTTAAAGGTGTGGTTAATACAGTATATCTCATCTTAAAGGTGTGGTTAATACAGTATATCTCCTCTCCTCTTAAAGGTGTGGTTAATACAGTACATCTCATCTTAAAAGTGTGGTTAATACAGTATATCTCCTTTCATCTTAAAGGTGTCGTTAATACAGTATATCTCATCGTGAAAGTGAGGTTAATACAGTATATATCCTCTCCTCTTAAAGGTGTGGTTAATACAGTAAAGCTCATCTTAAAGGTGAGGTTAATACAATATATCCCCTCTCCTCTTAAAGGTGTGGTTATACAGTATATCTCCTCTCATGTTAAAGGTGTGGTTAAAACAGAATATCTCATCTTAAAGGTGTGGTTAATACAGTATATATCCTCTTAAATGTGAGGTTAATACAGTATATATCCTCTTAAAGGTGTGTTTAATACAGTATATCTCATCTCATCTTAAAGGTGTCGTTAATACAGTATATCTCCTATTAGAGGTGGGGTTAATACAGTATATCTCCTCTTAAAAGTGTGGTTAATACAGTATATCTCCTCTTAAAGGTGTGGTTAATACAGTATTTATCCTCCTAAAGGTGTGGTTAATACAGTATATCCCATCTTAAAGGTGTGGCCAATACAGTATATCTCCTCTTAAAGGTGTGGTTAATACAGTATATATCCTCTTAAAGGTGTGGTTAATACAGAATATATCCTCTTAAAGGTGTGGTTAATACAGTATATATCCTCTTAAAGGTGTGGATAATACAATATATATTCTCTTAAAGTTGTGGTTAATACAGTATTTCTCATCTTAAAGGTGTGGTTAATACAGTATAACACATCTTAAACGTGTGGTTAATACAGTATATATCATCTTAAAGGTGTGGTTAATGCAGTATATCTCATCTTAAAGGTGTGGTTAATGCAGTATATATTGTCATAAAGGTGTGGTTAATACAGTAAATATCCTCTTAAAGGTGTGGTTAATACAGTATATCTCCTCTTAATGGTGTGGTTAATACAGTATATCTCATCTTAAAGGTGTGGTTAATACAGTATATATTGTCATAAAGATGTGATTAATACAGTAAATATCCCATCTTAAAGGTGTGGTTAATACAGTATATCTCCTCTCCTCTTAAATGTGTGGTTAATACAGTATATCTCCTCTTAAAGGTGTGGTTAATACAGTATATCCCATCTTAGAGGTGGGGTTAATACAGTATATCACCTCTCCTCTTAAAGGTGTGGTTAATACAGTACATCTCCTCTTAAAGGTGAGGTTAATGCACTATATATTATCTTAAAGGTGTTGTTAATACAGTATATCCCATCTTAAAGGTGTGGTTAATACAGTATATATCCTCTTAAAGGTGTGGTTAATACAGTACATCTCCTCTTAAAGGTGAGGTTAATGCACTATATATTATCTTAAAGGTGTTGTTAATACAGTATATCTCATCTTAAAGGTGTGGTTTATTCAGTATATATTCTCTTGAAAGGTGTGGTTAATACAATATATATTCTCTTAAAGGTGTGGTTAATACAATATTTCTTATCTTAAAGGTGTGGTTCATGCAGTATATATTCTCTTTAAGGTCTGGTTAATACAATATTTCTTATCTTAAAGGTGTGGTTCATGCAGTATATCCCATCTTAAAGGTGTGGTTAATACAGTATATATTGTCTTAAAGGTGTGGTTAATACAGTATATCTCATCTTAAAGGTGTGGTTAATACAGTACATCTCTTCTTAGAGGTGTGGGTAATACAGTATATCTCCTTTCATCTTAAAGGTGTCGTTAATACAGTATAGCTCATCGTAAAGGTGTGGTTAATACAGTATATATCCTCTTAAAGGTGTGGTTAATACAGTATATCTCATCTCATCTTAAAGGTGTGGTTTATTCCGTATATATCCTCTTAAAGGTGTGGTTAATGCAGTATATCCCATCTTAAAGGTGTGGTTAATACAGTATATATTGTCTTAAAGGTGTGGTTAATACAGTATATATCCTCTTAAAGGTGTGGTTAATACAGTACATCTCCTCTTAGAGGTGTGGTTAATATAGTATTTCTCCTCTTAAAAGTGTGGTTAATACAGTATATCTCATCTTAAAGGTATGGTTAATACAGTACATCTCCTCGTAGAGGTGTGGTTAATACAGTATATCTCATCTTAAAGGTGTGGTTAATACAGTACATCTCCTCTTAGAGGTGTGGTTAATATAGTATTTCTCCTCTTAAAAGTGTGGTTAATACAGTATATCTCATCTTAAAGGTGAGGTTAATACAGTATATCTCATCTTAAAAGTATGGTTAATACAGTATATCTCCTTTCATCTTAACCTCATCTTAAACTGTGTGGCTCAGTCGGTAGAGCATGGCGCTTGCAACGCCAAGCGTCGTGGGTTCGATTCCCGCTGGGACCACCCATATGTGAAAGTAGTGGCCCCAGCCGACTTGTAAGTCGCTTTGGACAAAAGCGTCTGCTAAATGGGATATTATTATTATTATTATTATTATTATATTAAAGGTGTCGTTAACACAGTATAGCTCATCGTGAAGGTGAGGTTAATACAGTATATATCCTCTCCTCTTAAAGGTGTGGTTAATACAGTAAAGCTCATCTTAAAGGTGAGGTTAATACAATATATCCCCTCTCCTCTTAAAGGTGTGGTTAATACAGTATATCCCCTCTCATGTTAAAGGTGTGGTTAAAACAGTATACCTCATCTTAAAGGTGTGGTTAATACAGTATATATCCTCTTAAAGGTGAGGTTAATACAGTATATATCCTCTTAAAGGTGTGGTTAATACAGTATATCTCATCTCATCTTAAAGGTGTCGTTAATACAGTATATCTCCTATTAGAGGTGGGGTTAATACAGTATATCTCCTCTTAAAAGTGTGGTTAATACAGTATATATTCTCTTGAAAGGTGTGGTTAATATAGTATATCTCCTCTTAAAGGTGTGGTTAATACAGTATATCTCCTCTTAAAGGTGTGGTTAATACAGTATATCTCATCTTAAAGGTGTGGTTAATACAGTATATCTCATCTTAAAAGGTGAGGTTAATACAGTATATATCCTCTTAAAGGTGAGGTTAATACAGTATATCTCCACTCCTCTTAAAGGTGTTGTTAATACAGTATATCTCTCTCATCTTAAAGGTGTCGTTAATACAGTATATATCCTCTTAAAGGTGTGGTTAATACAGTATATCTCATCTTAAAGGTGTGGTTAATACAGTATATATCATCTAATCTTAAAGGTGTGGTTAATACAGTATAGCTTATCTTAAAGGTAAGGTTAAGACAGTATATATCCTCTCCTCTTAAAGGTGTGGTTAATACAAGTATATCTCCTCTCATCTTAAAGGTGTGGTTAATACAGTATATATCCTCTTAAAGGTGTGGTTAATACAGTATATCTCATTTACATTTACATTTAAGTCATTTAGTAGACGCTCTTATCCAGAGCGACTTACAAATTGGTGTTAAAGGTGTGGTTAATACAGTATATCTCCTCTTAAAGGTGAGGTTAATACAGTATATCTCCTCTCCTCTTAAAGGTGAGGTTAATACAGTATATCTCCTCTCCTCTTAGAGGTGTGGTTAATACAGTATATCTCCTCTCCTCTTAAATGTGTTGGTAATACAGTATATCTCCTCTTAAAGGTGTGGTTAATACAGTATATCTCATCTTAAAGGTGTGGTTAATACACTATATCTCATCTTAAAGGTGTGGTTAATACACTATATCTCATCTTAAAGGTGTGGTTAATACAGTATTTCTCCTCTTAAAGGTGTGGTTAATACACTATATCTCCTCTTAAAGGTGTGGTTAATACAGTATATCTCCTCTTAAAGGTGTGGTTAATACACTATATCTCCTCTTAAAGGTGTGGTTAATACACTATATCTCATCTTAAAGGTGTGGTTAATACAGTATTTCTCCTCTTAAAGGTGTGGTTAATACACTATATCTCCTCTTAAAGGTGTGGTTAATACACTATATCTCATCTTAAAGGTGTGGTTAATACAGTATATCTCCTCTTAAAGGTGTGGTTAATACACTATATCTCCTCTTAAAGGTGTGGTTAATACACTATATCTCCTCTTAAAGGTGTGGTTAATACACTATATCTCCTCTTAAAGGTGTGGTTAATACAGTATTTCTCCTCTTAAAGGTGTGGTTAATACACTATATCTCCTCTTAAAGGTGTGGTTAATACACTATATCTCATCTTAAAGGTCTGGTTAATACAGTATTTCTCCTCTTAAAGGTGTGGTTAATACACTATATCTCCTCTTAAAGGTGTGGTTAATACACTATATCTCCTCTTAAAGGTGTGGTTGCTGTTTGAGTACCCTGAGAGCAGTGGTCCGGCTCGGGGGATAGCCATCGTCTCCGTCCTCGTCATCCTCATCTCCATCGTCATCTTCTGCCTGGAGACGTTACCGGAGTTCAGGGAGGACCACAAGGAGCCCGTCCCGCTGGCTTCCGTTATTAACGGCACCGAGCCGTACTTCTCCTCTCCGTTCTCCGACCCGTTCTTCGTGGTGGAGACGCTGTGCATCATCTGGTTCTCCTTCGAGCTGCTGGTCCGGTTCTTCGCCTGTCCCTCCAAGGCCACCTTCTCTAGGAACATCATGAACATTATAGATATCGTTGCTATCATACCCTACTTCATTACGCTGGGCACGGAACTGGCAGAGCAGCAGGGGAACGGGCAGCAAGCCATGTCCCTCGCCATCCTCAGGGTCATCAGGCTGGTCAGGGTGTTCAGGATCTTCAAGCTGTCCAGACACTCCAAGGTATCTATTGTAGTACCATCTCTATATAGCACAAACCTCCAAAGATGTGTTCGATGTTCACTGTTGCCATCGCTCTCCATCTCACTGTCTGTCTGTGTGTGTACTGTCAAGCTGAAGCTGCGTGAAACCAAACCAATTGCCCTAATACAATAAACATTTTTTTTCCCTGTCCACCGTGCTTCTCCACCTGCATTGCTTGCTGTTTGGTGTTTTAGGCTGGGTTTCTGTACAGCACTTTGAGTTATCTATGGTGGGTCTGAACTCTCTCTGTCTATCTATGGTGGGTCTGAACTCTCTCTGTCTATCTATGGTGGGTCTGAACTCTCTCTGTCTATCTATGGTGGGTCTGAACTCTCTCTGTCTATCTATGGTGGGTCTGAACTCTCTCTGTCTATCTATGGTAGATCTGAACTCTCTCTGTCTATCTATGGTGGGTCTGAACTCTCTCTGTCTATCTATGGTGGGTCTGAGCTCTGTCTGTCTATCTATGGTGGGTCTGAACTCTCTCTGTCTATCTATGGTGGGTCTGAACTCTCTCTGTCTATCTATGGTGGGTCTGAACTCTCTCTGTCTATCTATGGTGGGTCTGAACTCTCTCTGTCTATCTATGGTGGGTCTGAACTCTCTCTGTCTATCTATGGTAGATCTGAACTCTCTCTGTCTATCTATGGTGGGTCTGAACTCTCTCTGTCTATCTATGGTGGGTCTGAGCTCTGTCTGTCTATCTATGGTGGGTCTGAACTCTCTCTGTCTATCTATGGTGGGTCTGAACTCTCTCTGTCTATCTATGGTGGGTCTGAGCTCTCTCTGTCTATCTATGGTGGGTCTGAGCTCTGTCTGTCTATCTATGGTGGGTCTGAACTCTCTCTGTCTATCTATGGTGGGTCTGAGCTCTCTCTGTCTATCTATGGTGGGTCTGAGCTCTCTCTGTCTATCTATGGTGGGTCTGAGCTCTCTCTGTCTATCTATGGTGGGTCTGAACTCTCTCTGTCTATCTATGGTGGGTCTGAACTCTCTCTGTCTATCTATGGTGGGTCTGAACTCTCTCTGTCTATCTATGGTGGGTCTGAGCTCTCTCTGTCTATCTATGGTGGGTCTGAACTCTCTCTGTCTATCTATGGTGGGTCTGAACTCTCTCTGTCTATCTATGGTGGGTCTGAACTCTCTCTGTCTATCTATGGTGGGTCTGAGCTCTGTCTGTCTATCTATGGTGGGTCTGAACTCTCTCTGTCTATCTATGGTGGGTCTGAACTCTCTCTGTCTATCTATGGTGGGTCTGAACTCTCTCTGTCTATCTATGGTGGGTCTGAGCTCTCTCTGTCTATCTATGGTGGGTCTGAGCTCTCTCTGTCTATCTATGGTGGGTCTGAACTCTCTCTGTCTATCTATGGTGGGTCTGAACTCTCTCTGTCTATCTATGGTGGGTCTGAACTCTCTCTGTCTATCTATGGTGGGTCTGAACTCTCTCTGTCTATCTATGGTGGGTCTGAGCTCTGTCTGTCTATCTATGGTGGGTCTGAGCTCTCTCTGTCTATCTATGGTGGGTCTGAACTCTCTCTGTCTATCTATGGTGGGTCTGAACTCTCTCTGTCTATCTATGGTGGGTCTGAGCTCTGTCTGTCTATCTATGGTGGGTCTGAGCTCTCTCTGTCTATCTATGGTAGATCTGAACTCTCTCTGTCTATCTATGGTGGGTCTGAACTCTCTCTGTCTATCTATGGTGGGTCTGAACTCTCTCTGTCTATCTATGGTGGGTCTGAACTCTCTCTGTCTATCTATGGTGGGTCTGAACTCTCTCTGTCTATCTATGGTGGGTCTGAACTCTCTCTGTCTATCTATGGTGGGTCTGAACTCTCTCTGTCTATCTATGGTGGGTCTGAACTCTCTCTGTCTATCTATGGTGGGTCTGAGCTCTCTCTGTCTATCTATGGTGGGTCTGAACTCTCTCTGTCTATCTATGGTGGGTCTGAACTCTCTCTGTCTATCTATGGTGGGTCTGAGCTCTCTCTGTCTATCTATGGTGGGTCTGAACTCTCTCTGTCTATCTATGGTGGGTCTGAACTCTCTCTGTCTATCTATGGTGGGTCTGAACTCTCTCTGTCTATCTATGGTGGGTCTGAACTCTCTCTGTCTATCTATGGTGGGTCTGAACTCTCTCTGTCTATCTATGGTAGGGGCTCCAGATCCTGGGCCAGACCCTGAAGGCCAGCATGCGGGAGCTGGGTCTGCTCATCTTCTTCCTCTTCATCGGAGTCATCCTCTTCTCCAGTGCCGTCTACTTCGCCGAAGCCGACGACCCAGACTCCAGCTTTAGCTCCATCCCTGATGCCTTCTGGTGGGCCGTGGTCACCATGACTACTGTCGGCTATGGAGACATGCACCCGATAACCATCGGCGGGAAGATTGTGGGCTCCCTCTGCGCCATCGCTGGCGTGCTGACCATCGCCCTGCCCGTCCCCGTCATCGTGTCCAACTTCAACTACTTCTACCACCGGGAGACAGAGGGCGAGGAGCAAGCGCAGTACCTCCATGTGGGCAGCTGTCAGCCGCTGGCGGCCGAGACGGAGGAGGATGGGGAGGTGAGGAAGAGGAGCAGCTCTTCGTCGCTCAGTAAGAGTGAGTACCTGGTGATAGAGGAACACAGAGGACTGAACAGCAGCACCTTCAAACAGCAGCAGAACTTCCCCACGGCAACCACCGCTACCACGACGACAACCGTGACACAAAACAACACGGTGAACAGCGTCAGCTTCAACAAGAAGATATTCACTGACGTGTAGTCTATGGATGTCATAACGGACTCATGGATTAATGTATGTAGTGCTTTAACAGATGTGGTTGAATGACGAGAGACTCATCACCACCATCAACCTCTAGCTGACCATATCTAATGGGGATATATACACTACATGACCAAAAGTATGTGGACACCTGCTTGTTCAACATCTCATCCCAAAATCATGGGGATTAAATATGGAGTTGGTCCCCCGTTTTGCTGCTATTACACGGCCTCCATTCTTCTGGGAACGCTTTCCACTAGATGTTGAAACATTGTTGCGTGGACTTGCTTCCATTCAGACAAAAGAGCATTAGTGAGGTCGGGCACTGATGTTGGGCGATTAGGCCTGACTCGCAGTCGGCGTTCCAATTCATCCCAAAGGTGTTCGATAGGGTTGAGGACAGGGCTCTGTGCAGGCCAGTCAAGTTCTTCCACACCTATCAAGACAAACCATTTCCTTATGGACCAGGCTTTGTGCACAGGGGGCCATTGTCATGCTGAAACAGGAAAGGACCTTCCCCAAACTGTTGCCTCACATTTAGAAGCACAGAATCGTCTGGAATGTCATTGTATGCTGTAGACTCAAGATTTCCCTTCACTGGAACTAAGGGGCCCGAACCATGAAAAACAGCCCCAGACCATTATTCCTCCTCCACCAAACTTTATAGTTGGCACTATGCATTGGGGCAGGTAGCGTTCTCCTTGCATCCGTCAAAACCCAGATTCGTCCGTCGGACTGCCAGATGGTGAAGCGTGATTTATCTCTCCAGACAACGCGTTTCCACTGCTCCAGAGTCCAATGGCGGCGAGCTTTACACCCCTCCAGCCGAGGCTTGGTAGTGCGCATGGTGATCTTAGGCTTGTGTGCGGCTGCTCGGCCATGGAAAAGCATTTCATGAACATCCCGACGAACAGTTAACGTTGCTTTCGGAGGCAATTTGGAACTCGGTTTGCACCCGAGGACAGACGATTATTACCCTGCTACATAGTTCAGTATTCTGTGGTCCCGTTCTGTGAGCTTGTGTGGCCAACCACTTCGCGGGTGAGCCAATGTTTGTCTGTGGAGATTGCATGGCTGTGTGCTCGAAATTATGCATCTGTCAGCAACGAGTGTGGATAAATAGCCGAATCTACTACTTTGAAGGGGTGTCCACATACCTTTGTAAAAATGGTGTACCATGATGATATGGACATTCCACAGGGCTGTACTCTGTTATAACACGGCAGTGTCTGGATGAAGAAGGAGAGAGAGGTAGAGACATATAAAACTTCAGCTGATTCTAACATCAGAGTGTTTTGTATTCAGGATAAATAGGGATCCTACATCAGATTGTTAAACAGTCATCACTATCCAGCCTCCACCCAGCACCCTGCCCTGAACCTTAGTCACTGTCACTAGTCGGCCTCCACCCAGCACCCTGCCCTGAACCTTAGTCACTGTCACTATCCAGCCTCCACCCAGTACCCTGCCCTGAACCTTAGTCACTGTTACTATCCAGCCTCCACCCAGCACCCTGCCCTGAACCTTAGTCACTGTCACTATCCAGCCTCCACCCAGCACCCTGCCCTGAACCTTAGTCACTGTTACTATCCAGCCTCCACCCAGCACCCTGCCCTGAACCTTAGTCACTGTTACTAGTTGGCCTCCACCCAGCACCCTGCCCTGAACCTTAGTCACTGTTACTATCCAGCCTCCACCCAGCACCCTGCCCTGAACCTTAGTCACTGTCACTATCCAGCCTCCACCCAGTACCCTGCCCTGAACCTTAGTTACTGTCACTATCCAGCCTCCACCCAGCACCCTGCCCTGAACCTTAGTCACTGTTACTATCCAGCCTCCACCCAGCACCCTGCCCTGAACCTTAGTCTCTGTAACTATCCAGCCTCCACCCAGCACCCTGCCCTGAACCTTAGTCACTGTTACTATCCAGCCTCCACCCAGCACCCTGCCCTGAACCTTAGTTACTATCACTATCCGTGCTCCACCCAGCACCCCGCCCTGAACCTTAGTCACTGTAACTATCCAGCCTCCACCCAGCACCCTGCCCTGAACCTTAGTCACTGTCACTATCCAGCCTCCACCCAGCACCCTGCCCTGAACCTTAGTCACTGTTACTATCCAGCCTCCACCCAGCACCCTGCCCTGAACCTTAGTCACTGTTACTATCCAGCCTCCACCCAGCACCCTGCCCTGAACCTTAGTCACTGTTACTATCCAGCCTCCACCCAGTACCCTGCCCTGAACCTTAGTCACTGTCACTATCCAGCCTCCACCCAGTACCCTGCCCTGAACCTTAGTCACTGTTACTAGTCGGCCTCCACCCAGTACCCTGCCCTGAACCTTAGTCACTGTTACTATCCAGCCTCCACCCAGTACCCTGCCCTGAACCTTAGTCACTGTTACTAGTCGGCCTCCACCCAGTACCCTGCCCTGAACCTTAGTCACTGTCACTATCCAGCCTCCACCCAGTACCCTGCCCTGAACCTTAGTCACTGTTACTATCCAGCCTCCACCCAGTACCCTGCCCTGAACCTTAGTCACTGTTACTAGTCGGCCTCCACCCAGTACCCTGCCCTGAACCTTAGTCACTGTCACTAGTCGGCCTCCACCCAGCACCCTGCCCTGAACCTTAGTCACTGTTACTAGTCGGCCTCCACCCAGCACCCTGCCCTGAACCTTAGTCACTGTTACTAGCCAGGCTCCACCCAGTACCCTGCCCTGAACCTTAGTCACTGTCACTATCCCGCCTCCACCCAGTACCCTGCCCTGAATCTTAGTCACTGTTACTATCCAGCCTCCACCCAGTACCCTGCCCTGAACCTTATTCACTGTAACTATCCAGCCTCCACCCAGTACCCTGCCCTGAAACTTAGTCACTGTTACTATCCAGCCTCCACCCAGCACCCTGCCCTGAACCTTAGTCACTGTCACTATCCAGCCTCCACCCAGTACCCTGCCCTGAACCTTATTCACTGTTACTAGTCGGCCTCCACCCAGTACCCTGCCCTGAACCTTAGTCACTGTTACTATCCCGCCTCCACCCAGCACCCTGCCCTGAACCTTAGTCACTGTTACTATCCAGCCTCCACCCAGCACCCTGCCCTGAACCTTAGTCACTGTAACTATCCAGCCTCCACCCAGCACCCTGCCCTGAACCTTAGTCACTGTTACTAGTCGGCCTCCACCCAGCACCCTGCCCTGAACCTTAGTCACTGTCACTAGTCGGCCTCCACCCAGTACCCTGCCCTGAACCTTAGTCACTGTCACTAGTCGGCCTCCACCCAGTACCCTGCCCTGAACCTTAGTCACTGTTACTAGTCGGCCTCCACCCAGCACCCTGCCCTGAACCTTAGTCACTGTTACTATCCAGCCTCCACCCAGCACCCTGCCCTGAACCTTAGTCACTGTTACTAGTCGGCCTCCACCCAGCACCCTGCCCTGAACCTTAGTCACTGTTACTATCCAGCCTCCACCCAGTACCCTGCCCTGAACCTTAGTTACCACTATCCCGCCTCCACCCAGCACCCTGCCCTGAACCTTAGTCACTGTTACTATCCCGCCTCCACCCAGTACCCTGCCCTGAACCTTAGTTACCACTATCCCGCCTCCACCCAGCACCCTGCCCTGAACATTTACATTACATTTAAGTCATTTAGCAGACGCTCTTATCCAGAGCGACTTACAAATTGGTGAATTCACCTTCTGACATCCAGTGGAACAGCCACTTTACAATAGTGCATCTAAGTCATTAAGGGGGGGTGAGAAGGATTACTTATCCTATCCTAGGTATTCCTTGAAGAGGTGGGGTTTCAGGTGTCTCCGGAAGGTGGTGATTGACTCCGCTGTCCTGGCGTCGTGAGGGAGTTTGTTCCACCATTGGGGGGCCAGAGCAGCGAACAGTTTTGACTGGGCTGAGCGGGAACTGTACTTCCTCAATGGTAGGGAGGCGAGCAGGCCAGAGGTGGATGAACGCAGTGCCCTTGCTTGGGTGTAGGGCCTGATCAGAGCCTGGAGGTACTGCGGTGCCGTTCCCCTCACAGCTCCGTAGGCAAGCACCATGGTCTTGTAGCGGATGCGAGCTTCAACTGGAAGCCAGTGGAGAGAGCGGAGGAGCGGGGTGACGTGAGAGAACTTGGGAAGGTTGAACACCAGACGGGCTGCGGCGTTCTGGATGAGTTGTAGGGGTTTAATGGCACAGGCAGGGAGCCCAGCCAACAGCGAGTTGCAGTAATCCAGACGGGAGATGACAAGTGCCTGGATTAGGACCTGCGCCGCTTCCTGTGTGAGGCAGGGTCGTACTCTGCGGATGTTGTAGAGCATGAACCTACAGGAACGGGCCACCGCCATGATGTTGGTTGAGAACGACAGGGTGTTGTCCAGGATCACGCCAAGGTTCTTAGCGCTCTGGGAGGAGGACACAATGGAGTTGTCAACCGTGATGGCGAGATCATGGAACGGGCAGTCCTTCCCCGGGAGGAAGAGCAGCTCCGTCTTGCCGAGGTTCAGCTTGAGGTGGTGATCCGTCATCCACACTGATATGTCTGCCAGACATGCAGAGATGCGATTCGCCACCTGGTCATCAGAAGGGGGAAAGGAGAAGATTAATTGTGTGTCGTCTGCATAGCAATGATAGGAGAGACCATGTGAGGTTATGACAGAGCCAAGTGACTTGGTGTATAGCGAGAATAGGAGAGGGCCTAGAACAGAGCCCTGGGGGACACCAGTGGTGAGAGCGCGTGGCGAGGAGACAGATTCTCGCCACGCCACCTGGTAGGAGCGACCTGTCAGGTAGGACGCAATCCAAGCGTGGGCCGCGCCGGAGATGCCCAACTCGGAGAGGGTGGAGAGGAGGATCTGATGGTTCACAGTATCGAAGGCAGCCGATAGGTCTAGAAGGATGAGAGCAGAGGAGAGAGAGTTAGCTTTAGCAGTGCGGAGCGCCTCCGTGATGCAGAGAAGAGCAGTCTCAGTTGAATGACTAGTCTTGAAACCTGACTGATTTGGATCAAGAAGGTCATTCTGAGAGAGATAGAGGGAGAGCTGGCCAAGGACGGCACGTTCAAGAGTTTTGGAGAGAAAAGAAAGAAGGGATACTGGTCTGTAGTTGTTGACATCGGAGGGATCGAGTGTAGGTTTCTTCAGAAGGGGTGCAACTCTCGCTCTCTTGAAGACGGAAGGGACGTAGCCAGCGGTCAGGGATGAGTTGATGAGCGAGGTGAGGTAAGGGAGAAGGTCCCCGGAAATGGTCTGGAGGAGAGAGGAGGGGATAGGGTCGAGCGGGCAGGTTGTTGGGCGGCCGGCCGTCACAAGAAGCGAGATTTCATCTGGAGAGAGAGGGAGAAAGAGGTCAGAGCACAGGGTAGGGCAGTGTGAGCAGAACCAGCGGTGTCGTTTGACTTAGCAAACGAGGATCGGATGTCGTCGACCTTCTTTTCAAAATGGTTGACGAAGTCATCTGCAGAGAGGGAGGAGGGGGAGGGGGAGGAGGATTCAGAAGGGAGGAGAAGGTGGCAAAGAGCTTCCTAGGGTTAGAGGCAGATGCTTGGAATTTAGAGTGGTAGAAAGTGGCTTTAGCAGCAGAGACAGAGGAGGAAAATGTAGAGAGGAGGGAGTGAAAGGATGCCAGGTCCGCAGGGGCGGGTTTTCCTCCATTTCCGCTCGGCTGCCCGGAGCTCTGTTCTGTGAGCTCGCAATGAGTCATCGAGCCACGGAGCGGGAGGGGAGGACCGAGCCGGCCTGGAGGATAGGGGACATAGAGAGTCAAAGGATGCAGAAAGGGAAGAGAGGAGGGTTGAGGAGGCAGAGTCAGGAGAAAGGTTGGAGAAGGTATGAGCAGAGGGAAGAGATGAAAGGATGGAAGAGGAAAGAGTAGCGGGGAGAGAGAGCGAAGGTTGGGACGGCGCGATACCATCCGAGTAGGGGCAGTGTGGGAAGTGTTGGATGAGAGCGAGAGGGAAAAGGATACAAGGTAGTGGTCGGAGACTTGGAGGGGAGTTGCAGTGAGGTTAGTGGAAGAACAGCATCTAGTAAAGATGAGGTCGAGCGTATTGCCTGCCTTGTGAGTAGGGGGGAAGGTGAGAGGGTGAGGTCAAAAGAGGAGAGGAGTGGAAAGAAGGAGGCAGAGAGGAATGAGTCAAAGGTAGACGTGGGGAGGTTAAAGTCGCCCAGGACTGTGAGAGGTGAGCCGTCCTCAGGAAAGGAGCTTATCAAGGCATCAAGCTCATTGATGAACTCTCCGAGGGAACCTGGAGGGCGATAAATGATAAGAATGTTAAGCTTGAAAGGGCTGGTAACTGTGACAGCATGGAATTCAAAGGAGGCGATAGATAGATGGGTAAGGGGAGAGAGAGAGAATGACCACTTGGGAGAGATGAGGATCCCGGTGCCACCACCCCGCTGACCAGAAGCTCTCGGGGTGTGCGAGAACACGTGGGTGGACGAAGAGAGAGCAGTAGGAGTAGCAGTGTTATCTGTGGTGATCCATGTTTCCGTCAGTGCCAGGAACCTTAGTCACTGTTACTATCCCGCCTCCACCCAGCACCCTGCCCTGAACCTTAGTCACTGTTACTATCCCGCCTCCACCCAGTACCCTGCCCTGAACCTTAGTCACTGTTACTATCCAGCCTCCACCCAGTACCCTGCCCTGAACCTTATTCACTGTAACTATCCAGCCTCCACCCAGTACCCTGCCCTGAAACTTAGTCACTGTTACTATCCAGCCTCCACCCAGCACCCTGCCCTGAACCTTAGTCACTGTCACTATCCAGCCTCCACCCAGTACCCTGCCCTGAACCTTATTCACTGTTACTAGTCGGCCTCCACCCAGTACCCTGCCCTGAACCTTAGTCACTGTTACTATCCCGCCTCCACCCAGCACCCTGCCCTGAACCTTAGTCACTGTTACTATCCAGCCTCCACCCAGCACCCTGCCCTGAACCTTAGTCACTGTTACTAGTCGGCCTCCACCCAGCACCCTGCCCTGAACCTTAGTCACTGTCACTATCCAGCCTCCACCCAGCACCCTGCCCTGAACCTTAGTCACTGTCACTAGTCGGCCTCCACCCAGTACCCTGCCCTGAACCTTAGTCACTGTCACTAGTCGGCCTCCACCCAGTACCCTGCCCTGAACCTTAGTCACTGTTACTAGTCGGCCTCCACCCAGCACCCTGCCCTGAACCTTAGTCACTGTTACTATCCAGCCTCCACCCAGCACCCTGCCCTGAACCTTATTCACTGTTACTAGTCGGCCTCCACCCAGCACCCTGCCCTGAACCTTAGTCACTGTTACTATCCAGCCTCCACCCAGTACCCTGCCCTGAACCTTAGTTACCACTATCCCGCCTCCACCCAGCACCCTGCCCTGAACCTTAGTCACTGTTACTATCCCGCCTCCACCCAGTACCCTGCCCTGAACCTTAGTTACCACTATCCCGCCTCCACCCAGCACCCTGCCCTGAACCTTAGTCACTGTTACTATCCCGCCTCCACCCAGTACCCTGCCCTGAACCTTAGTTACCACTATCCCGCCTCCACCCAGCACCCTGCCCTGAACCTTAGTCACTGTTACTATCCCGCCTCCACCCAGCACCCTGCCCTGAACCTTAGTTACCACTATCCCGCCTCCACCCAGCACCCTGCCCTGAACCTTAGTCACTGTTACTAGTCGGCCTCCACCCAGCACCCTGCCCTGAACCTTAGTCACTGTTACTATCCCGCCTCCACCCAGCACCCTGCCCTGAACCTTAGTCACTGTCACTATCCCGCCTCCACCCAGCACCCTGCCCTGAACCTTAGTCACTGTCACTATCCCGCCTCCACCCAGCACCCTGCCCTGAACCTTAGAGCCTGCTCCCCTGTGTACATGGATCCGTTGAACACTTGTCACTTTATTAATGTTTTCGTACTGTTTTACACAATATATATATACTGTATTCTAGTCACGGTTCATCCTATATAACTACTGTCTATACACACCATCCTATATAACTACTGTCTATACACACCATCCTGTATAACTACTGTCTATACACACCATCCTATATAACTACTGTCTATACTCACCATCCTATATAACTACTGTCTATACACACCATCCTGTATAACTACTGTCTATACACACCATCCAATATAACTACTGTCTATACACACCATCCTGTATAACTACTGTCTATACACACCATCCTATATAACTACTGTCTATACACACCCTCCTATTTAACTACTGTCTATACACACCATCCTGTATAACTACTGTCTATACACACCATCCTATATAACTACTGTCTATACTGTCTATACACACCATCCTATATAACTACTGTCTATACTGTCTATACACACCATCCTATATAACTACTGTCTATACACACCATCCTATTAACTACTGTCTATACACACCATCCTGTTTAACTACTGTCCATACTGTCTATGCACACCATTATATAGATTTATATTCTGGACTTTGACATTGCTCCTTCTGATATTTCTTAATGTATTTATTTAATCTGTTTTGATGATGTGTGTATTGTTAGGTATTACAGCACTGTTGGAGGTAGGAACATTTCACTGCACCTGATATAACATCTGCTAATCTGTGTACCAATAATCTTCACTTTGATTTCAGAAGTTTCTCAAAGGGAAGGGCATTCAGTGTAGCTCCTTACTGATCATATTCACACACACAAATTGATCACACACACAGACTGATCACACACACACACTGATCACACACAGACTGATCACACACACACACTGATCACACACACATGATCTGTAACACCATCCTTTACATTTCAAAAAATAAATATATATATAAATAACATAGATAACAATAGATGTTTCTGATTCGATGAATGCTGTTCTGCTGCTGTTCTGTAGCTGTTCTCCTGCTGTGCTGCTGCTGTTCTCCTGCTGTTCTGTAGCTGTTCTCCTGCTGTTCTGCTGCCGTTCCCCTGCTGTTCCCCTGGTGTTCTCCCGGTGTTCTCCTGCTGTTCTGCTGCTGTTCTCCTTCTGTTCTGCTGCTGTTCTGCTGCTGTTCTGTAGCTGTTCTCCTGATGTTCTGTAGCTGTTCTCCTGCTGTTCAGTAGCCGTTCTCCCGCTGTTCTCCTGGTGTTCTCCCGGTGTTCTCCTGCTGTTCTGCTGCTGTTCTCCTGCTGTTCTGTGGCTGTTCTCCTGCTGTTCAGTAGCTGTTCTCCTGGTGTTCTCCTGGTGTTCTGCTGCTGTTCTCCTGCTTTTCTCTTGCTGTTCTCCTGCTGTTCTCCTGCTATTCTCGTGCTGTTCTGCTGCTGTTCTCCTGCTGTTCTGTGGCTGTTCTCCAGCTGTTCCCCTGCTGTTCATTAGCTGTTCTCCTGCTGTTCTGCTGCTGTTCTGTAGCTGTTCTCCTTCTGTTCTGCTGCTGTTCTGCTGCTGTTCTGTAGCTGTTCTCCTGATGTTCTGTAGCTGTTCTCCTGCTGTTCAGTAGCCGTTCTCCCGCTGTTCTCCTGGTGTTCTCCCGGTGTTCTCCTGCTGTTCTGCTGCTGTTCTCCTGCTGTTCTGTGGCTGTTCTCCTGCTGTTCAGTAGCTGTTCTCCTGGTGTTCTCCTGGTGTTCTGCTGCTGTTCTCCTGCTTTTCTCTTGCTGTTCTCCTGCTGTTCTCCTGCTATTCTCGTGCTGTTCTGCTGCTGTTCTCCTGCTGTTCTGTGGCTGTTCTCCAGCTGTTCCCCTGCTGTTCATTAGCTGTTCTTCTGCTGTTCTGCTGCTGTTCTGATGCTGTTCCGCTGCTGTTCTCCTGCTGTTCAGTAGCTGTTCTCCTGCTGTTCTCCTGCTGTTCTCCTGCTGTTCTGCTGCTGTTCTGCTGCTGTTCTGCTGCTGTTCAGTAGCTGTTCTCCTGATGTTTTCCTGCTGTTCTCCTGCTGTTCTGCTGCTATTCTCCTGCTGTTCTGCTGCTGTTCCACTGCTGTTCTGCTGCTGTTCAGTAGCTGTTCTCCTGCTGTTCTCCTGCTGCTCTGCCATTGTTCTGCTGCTGTTCTCCTGCTTTTCTCCTGCTTTTCTCCTGCTGTTCTCCTGCTGTTCTCCTGCTGTTCTCCTGCTGTTCAGTAGCTGTTCTCCTGCTGTTCTCCTGCTGTTCTGCTGCTGTTCTGCTGCTGTTCTGCTGCTGTTCCGCTGCTGTTCTGCTGCTGTTCTCCTGCTGTTCAGTAGCTGTTCTCCTGCTGTTTTCCTGCTGTTCTCCTGCTGTTCTGCTGCTATTCTCCTGCTGTTCTGCTGCTGTTCCACTGCTGTTCTGCTGCTGTTCAGTAGCTGTTCTCCTGCTCTTCTCCTGCTGCTCTGCCATTGTTCTGCTGCTGTTCTCCTGCTTTTCTCCTGCTATTCTCCTGCTGTTCTCCTGCTGTTCTGCTGCTGTTCTCCTGCTGTTCTGCTGCTGTTCTCCTGCTGTTCAGTGGCTGTTCTCCTGCTGTTCTCCTGGTGTTCTGCTGCTGTTCTCCTGCTTTTCTCCTGTTTTTCTCCTGCTGTTCTCCTGCTTTTCTCCTGCTGTTCACCTGCTGTTCAGTGGCTGTTCTGCTGCTGTTCTCCTGCTGTTCTGATGCTGTTCTCCTGCTGTTCTCTAGCTGTTCTCCTGCTGTTCAGTAGCTGTTCTCCTGCTGTTCTCCTGCTGTTCTCCTGCTGTTCTCCTGCTGTTCTGCTGCTGTTCTACTGCTGTTCCGCTGCTCTTCTCCTGCTTTTCTGCTGCTGTTCTGCTGCTGTTCTCCTGCTGTTTTCCTGCTGTTCTCCTGCTGTTTTCCTGCTGTTCTCCTGCTGTTTTCCTGCTGTTCTCCTGCTGTTCTGCTGCTGTTCTCCTGCTGTTCTGCTGCTGTTCCACTGCTGTTCTGCTGCTGTTCAGTAGCTGTTCTCCTGCTTTTCTCCTGCTGTTCTGCTGCTGTTCTCCTGCTTTTCTCCTGCTGTTCTGCTGCTGTTCTGCTGCTGTTCTCCTGTTGTTTTCCTGCTGTTCTCCTGCTGTTCTCCTGCTGTTCTGCTGCTGTTCCACTGCTGTTCAGTAGCTGTTCTCCTACTGTTCTCCTGCTGTTTTGCTGCTGTTCTGCTGCTGTTCTCCTGTTGTTTTCCTGCTGTTCTGCTGCTGTTCCGCTGCTGTTCTGCTGCTGTTCTCTTGGTGTTCTATAGCAGTGTACTAAACACCCAAAGGGAAGGAATAGAATCCTATAGAAGCGATGCTTTTATTATGTGGACTAGAATCAGATCAGGAGAGACCTACTGTATGAGATTTAGCATAACGTAGAGGACACACACACACACACACACAGCCGAGATCGGAGACGGAACACGGCTTCCGCTGGATGCCTCCAATATTGCCCGCTGTGAAGCAGTCTCCTTGGCAACGGTCGGTCGTTTCCTGGGTAACCCCAGCCACGGTTGCCATGGCACTACTGTTTCCTGGGTAACCTTCCAGATGGCCTGGGACTTGAAGGTAACCAGCCTCAACATTTTAATGTCCCCTCTCATATAGTCTCACAGAGAGGAGACAGTTCTACACCTGTATCCATCTAGAAGCAGGAGACAATAGAGGAGGACTGATAACACACAGCTTGCTGCTCACTCAAGGCTATTAGATGGCTTTCAGTGATACGGAGAAAAACAATGTAGTGACAGACATTCTTGAAGCAAAAGACAGACAGCGAACTGCTGGAAAGAAGAGACAGACAGCGAACTGCTGGAGAGAAGAGACAGACAGAGAACTGCTGGAGAGAAGAGACAGACAGCGAACTGCTGGAGAGAAGAGACAGACAGAACTGCTGGAGAGAAGAGACAGACAGAGAACTGCTGGAGAGAAGAGACAGACAGAGAACTGCTGGAGAGAAGAGACAGACAGAGAACTGCTGGAGAGAAGAGACAGACAGAGAATTGCTGAAGAGAAGAGACAGACAGAGAACTGCTGGAGAGAGGAGACAGACAGAGAACTGCTGGAGAGAAGAGACAGACAGCGAACTGCTGGAGAGAAGAGACAGACAGAGAACTGCTGGAGAGAAGAGACAGACAGAGAACTGCTGGAGAGAAGAGACAGACAGAGAACTGCTGGAGAGAAGAGACAGACAGCGAACTGCTGGAGAGAAGAGACAGACAGCGAACTGCTGGAGAGAAGAGACAGACAGAGAACTGCTGGAGAGAAGAGACAGACAGCGAACTGCTGGAGAGAAGAGACAGACAGAGAACTGCTGGAGAGAGGAGACAGACAGAGAACTGCTGGAGAGAGGAGACAGACAGAGAACTGCTGGAGAGAAGAGACAGACAGCGAACTGCTGGAGAGAAGAGACAGACAGCGAACTGCTGGAGAGAAGAGACAGACAGAGAACTGCTGGAGAGAGGAGACAGACAGAGAACTGCTGGAGAGAAGAGACAGACAGAGAACTGCTGGAGAGAAGAGACAGACAGAGAACTGCTGGAGAGAAGAGACAGACAGAGAACTGCTGGAGAGAAGAGACAGACAGCGAACTGCTGGAGAGAAGAGACAGACAGAGAACTGCTGGAGAGAAGAGACAGACAGAGAACTGCTGGAGAGAAGAGACAGACAGCAGCAAACAGTCAGCAGTTATTTAATACAAGAGGTCTTTAGTGAAATGTTTACCTATTCAACACCCTGTTTGTTGTTACGTCAGACACGTCCTCATTCTCTAATAAGGACTGTGTTACCAACACGCTGTTTGTTGTTACGTCAGACATGTCCTCGGCCTCTAATAAGGACTGTGTTACCAACACGCTGTGCGGTGCCTCAACACCCAGACCCCTTCACACCCCTCCAGAGGAGGGACAATGACAGGCATTACCAAAGAATTACATTGCGTCAAACCCCAGGACATGAAGAGATGTTAGAAGACTTTCTCTCACGGAGACACAGTTGAAGCTCAAAGACTGACAGGTAGACAGACACACAGACAGGTAGACAGAGACAGTCATCTAGACAGACAGCGACAGGTAGAAAGAGACAGACAGGTAGACAGACAGACAGGTAGACAGAGACGGACAGTCAGCTAGACAGACAGACAGCGACAGGTAGAAAGAGACAGACAGGTAGACAGACAGACAGCCAGGTAGACAGAGACAGACAGTCAGTGAGACGCCTGCTGGTTAACTCTGGTTTATTCTAGTTCCTTCTAAACAAAGAGACGAACCCAGGAAACAGTTAGGTGTTATTATATTCACCAGCTAACATTGGTATGTTTTTTTGTGTCTGTATTTGTGTGTGTCCTCCGTCCATACGTGTGTGTCCTACATCCGTGCGTGTGTGTGTCTGGTTGCTGTGTCTGTTTCTGTTTCTGCTGCAGCCTGCCCCACATTTCTCATTTGTAAATTTGATCAGTAGTTAGTGGTTAGTGTCCTGTCTGGCTCAGTGGTTAGTGGTTAGTGTCCTGTCTGGCTCAGTGGTTAGTGGTTAGTGTCCTGTCTGGCTCAGTGGTTAGTGGTTAGTGTCCTGTCTGGCTCAGTGTCAGTAGTCCTGCCTGGCTCAGTGTCAGTAGTCCTGCCTGGCTCAGTGTCAGTAGTCCTGTCTGGCTCAGTGTCAGTAGTCCTGCCTGGCTCAGTGTCAGTAGTCCTGCCTGGCTCAGTGTCAGTAGTCCTGCCTGGCTCAGTGGAGAGTGTCCTGCCTGGCTCAGTGTCAGTAGTCCTGCCTGGCTCAGTGTCAGTAGTCCTGCCTGGCTCAGTGTCAGTAGTCATGCCTGGCTCAGTGTCAGTAGTCCTGCCTGGCTCAGTGTCAGTAGTCCTGCCTGGCTCAGTGTCAGTAGTCCTGCCTGGCTCAGTGTCAGTAGTCCTGTCTGGCTCAGTGGTTAGTGTCCTGCCTGGCTCAGTGTCAGTGGTCCTGCCTGGCTCAGTGGTTAGTGGTTAGTGTCCTGTCTGGCTCAGTGGTTAGTGGTTAGTGTCCTGTCTGGCTCAGTGTCAGTAGTCCTGTCTGGCTCAGTGTCAGTAGTCCTGTCTGGCTCAGTGGTTAGTGTCCTGCCTGGCTCAGTATCAGTGGTCCTGCCTGGCTCAGTGGTTAGTGGTTAGTGTCCTGTCTGGCTCAGTGGTTAGTGGTTAGTGTCCTGTCTGGCTCAGTGTCAGTAGTCATGTCTGGCTCAGTGTCAGTAGTCCTGTCTGGCTCAGTGGTTAGTGTCCTGCCTGGCTCAGTGTCAGTGGTCCTGCCTGGCTCAGTGGTTAGTGTCCTGTCTGGCTTAGTGGTTAGTGTCCTGTCTGGCTCAGTGTCAGTAGTCCTGTCTGGCTCAGTGTTAGTAGTCCTGTCTGGCTCAGTGTCAGTAGTCCTGTCTGGCTCAGTGTCAGTAGTCCTGCCTTGCTCAGTGTCAGTGGTCTTGCCTGGCTCAGTGTCAGTGGTCCTGCCTGTCTCAGTGTTGGTAGTCCTGCCTGGCTCAGTGGTTAGTGGTTAGTGTCCTGTCTGGCTCAGTGTCAGTAGTCCTGCCTGGCTCAGTGTCAGTAGTCCTGCCTGGCTCAGTGTCAGTAGTCCTGCCTGGCTCAGTGTCAGTAGTCCTGCCTGGCTCAGTGTCAGTAGTCCTGTCTGGCTCAGTGTCAGTAGTCCTGCCTGGCTCAGTGTCAGTAGTCCTGCCTGGCTCAGTGGAGATTGTCCTGCCTGGCTCAGTGTCAGTAGTCCTGCCTGGCTCAGTGTCAGTAGTCCTGCCTGGCTCAGTGGAGAGTGTCCTGCCTGGCTCAGTGTCAGTAGTCCTGCCTGTCTCAGTGTTGGTAGTCCTGCCTGGCTCAGTGTCAGTGGTCCTGTCTGGCTCAGTGGTTAGTGGTTAGTGTCCTGTCTGGCTCAGTGTTGGTAGTCCTGCCTGGCTCAGTGGTTAGTGGTTGGTGTCCTGTCTGGCTCAGTGTCAGTAGTCCTGTCTGGCTCAGTGTCAGTAGTCCTGTCTGTCTCAGTGTTGGTAGTCCTGCCTGGCTCAGTGTCAGTGGTCCAGCCTGGCTCAGTGGTTAGTGTCCTGTCTGGCTCAGTGGTTAGTGGTTAGTGTCCTGTCTGGCTCAGTGTCAGTAGTCCTGTCTGGCTCAGTGTCAGTAGTCCTGCCTTGCTAAGTGTCAGTGGTCTTGCCTGGCTTAGTGTCAGTAGTCCTGTCTGTCTCAGTGTTGGTAGTCCTGTCTGGCTCAGTGTCAGTAGTCCTGCCTGGCTCAGTGTCAGTGGTCTTGCCTGGCTTAGTGTCAGTAGTCCTGTCTGTCTCAGTGTTGGTAGTCCTGCCTGGCTCAGTGTCAGTAGTCCTGTCTGGCTCAGTGTCGGTGGTCCTGTCTGGCTCAGTGTTAGTAGTCCTGCCTGGCTCAGTGTCAGTGGTCCTGTCTGGCTCAGAGTTAGTAGTCCTGCCTGGCTCAGTGTCAGTGGTCCTGTCTGGCTCAGTGTTAGTAGTCCTGCCTGGCTCAGTGTCAGTAGTCCTGTCTGGCTCAGTGTCGGTGGTCCTGCCTGGCTCAGTTTCAGTGGTCCGGCCTGGCTCAGTGTTAGTAGTCCTGCCTGGCTCAGTGTCAGTAGTCCTGCCTGGCTCAGTGGAGAGTGTCCTGCCTGGCTCAGTGTCAGTAGTCCTGCCTGGCTCAGTGTCAGTAGTCCTGCCTGGCTCAGTGTCAGTAGTCCTGTCTGGCTCAGTGTCAGTAGTCCTGTCTGTCTCAGTGTTGGTAGTCCTGCCTGGCTCAGTGTCAGTGGTCCAGCCTGGCTCAGTGGTTAGTGTCCTGTCTGGCTCAGTGGTTAGTGGTTAGTGTCCTGTCTGGCTCAGTGTCAGTAGTCCTGTCTGGCTCAGTGTCAGTAGTCCTGCCTTGCTAAGTGTCAGTGGTCTTGCCTGGCTTAGTGTCAGTAGTCCTGTCTGTCTCAGTGTTGGTAGTCCTGTCTGGCTCAGTGTCAGTAGTCCTGCCTGGCTCAGTGTCAGTGGTCTTGCCTGGCTTAGTGTCAGTAGTCCTGTCTGTCTCAGTGTTGGTAGTCCTGCCTGGCTCAGTGTCAGTAGTCCTGTCTGGCTCAGTGTCGGTGGTCCTGTCTGGCTCAGTGTTAGTAGTCCTGCCTGGCTCAGTGTCAGTGGTCCTGTCTGGCTCAGAGTTAGTAGTCCTGCCTGGCTCAGTGTCAGTGGTCCTGTCTGGCTCAGTGTTAGTAGTCCTGCCTGGCTCAGTGTCAGTAGTCCTGTCTGGCTCAGTGTCGGTGGTCCTGCCTGGCTCAGTTTCAGTGGTCCGGCCTGGCTCAGTGTTAGTAGTCCTGCCTGGCTCAGTGTCAGTAGTCCTGCCTGGCTCAGTGGAGAGTGTCCTGCCTGGCTCAGTGTCAGTAGTCCTGCCTGGCTCAGTGTCAGTAGTCCTGCCTGGCTCAGTGTCAGTAGTCATGCCTGGCTCAGTGTCAGTAGTCCTGCCTGGCTCAGTGTCAGTAGTCCTGCCTGGCTCAGTGTCAGTAGTCCTGCCTGGCTCAGTGTCAGTAGTCCTGTCTGGCTCAGTGGTTAGTGTCCTGCCTGGCTCAGTGTCAGTGGTCCTGCCTGGCTCAGTGGTTAGTGGTTAGTGTCCTGTCTGGCTCAGTGGTTAGTGGTTAGTGTCCTGTCTGGCTCAGTGTCAGTAGTCCTGTCTGGCTCAGTGTCAGTAGTCCTGTCTGGCTCAGTGGTTAGTGTCCTGCCTGGCTCAGTATCAGTGGTCCTGCCTGGCTCAGTGGTTAGTGGTTAGTGTCCTGTCTGGCTCAGTGGTTAGTGGTTAGTGTCCTGTCTGGCTCAGTGTCAGTAGTCATGTCTGGCTCAGTGTCAGTAGTCCTGTCTGGCTCAGTGGTTAGTGTCCTGCCTGGCTCAGTGTCAGTGGTCCTGCCTGGCTCAGTGGTTAGTGTCCTGTCTGGCTTAGTGGTTAGTGTCCTGTCTGGCTCAGTGTCAGTAGTCCTGTCTGGCTCAGTGTTAGTAGTCCTGCCTGGCTCAGTGTCGGTGGTCCTGCCTGGCTCAGTGTCAGTAGTCCTCTCTGGCTCAGTGTTAGTAGTCCTGCCTGGCTCAGTGTCAGTAGTCCTGTCTGGCTCAGTGTCAGTAGTCCTGTCTGGCTCAGTGTCGGTGGTCCTGCCTGGCTCAGTGTCGGTGGTCCTGCCTGGCTCAGTGTCGGTGGTCCTGCCTGGCTCAGTGTCGGTGGTCCTGCCTGGCTCAGTGTCAGTGGTCCTGCCTGTCTCAGTGTTGGTAGTCCTGCCTGGCTCAGTGGTTAGTGGTTAGTGTCCTGTCTGGCTCAGTGTCAGTAGTCCTGCCTGGCTCAGTGTCAGTAGTCCTGCCTGGCTCAGTGTCAGTAGTCCTGCCTGGCTCAGTGTCAGTAGTCCTGCCTGGCTCAGTGTTAGTAGTCCTGCCTGGCTCAGTGTCAGTAGTCCTGCCTGGCTCAGTGTCAGTAGTCCTGCCTGGCTCAGTGTCAGTAGTCCTGCCTGGCTCAGTGTCAGTAGTCCTGCCTGGCTCAGTGGAGATTGTCCTGCCTGGCTCAGTGTCAGTAGTCCTGCCTGGCTCAGTGTCAGTAGTCCTGCCTGGCTCAGTGTCAGTAGTCCTGCCTGGCTCAGTGGAGAGTGTCCTGCCTGGCTCAGTGTCAGTAGTCCTGCCTGTCTCAGTGTTGGTAGTCCTGCCTGGCTCAGTGTCAGTGGTCCTGTCTGGCTCAGTGGTTAGTGGTTAGTGTCCTGTCTGGCTCAGTGTTGGTAGTCCTGCCTGGCTCAGTGGTTAGTGGTTGGTGTCCTGTCTGGCTCAGTGTCAGTAGTCCTGTCTGGCTCAGTGTCAGTAGTCCTGTCTGTCTCAGTGTTGGTAGTCCTGCCTGGCTCAGTGTCAGTGGTCCTGCCTGGCTCAGTGGTTAGTGGTTAGTGTCCTGTCTGGCTCAGTGGTTAGTGGTTAGTGTCCTGTCTGGCTCAGTGTCAGTAGTCCTGTCTGGCTCAGTGTCAGTAGTCCTGCCTTGCTCAGTGTCAGTGGTCTTGCCTGGCTTAGTGTCAGTAGTCCTGTCTGTCTCAGTGTTGGTAGTCCTGCCTGGCTCAGTGTCAGTAGTCCTGTCTGGCTCAGTGTCAGTAGTCCTGTCTGGCTCAGTGTCAGTAGTCCTGCCTGGCTCAGTGTCAGTGGTCTTGCCTGGCTTAGTGTCAGTAGTCCTGTCTGTCTCAGTGTCGGTAGTCCTGCCTGGCTCAGTGTCAGTAGTCCTGTCTGGCTCAGTGTTAGTAGTCCTGCCTGGCTCAGTGTCAGTGGTCCTGTCTGGCTCAGTGTTAGTAGTCCTGCCTGGCTCAGTGTCAGTGGTCCTGTCTGGCTCAGTGTTAGTAGTCCTGCCTGGCTCAGTGTCAGTAGTCCTGTCTGGCTCAGTGTCGGTGGTCCTGCCTGGCTCAGTGTCAGTGGTCCGGCCTGGCTCAGTGTTAGTAGTCCTGCCTGGCTCAGTGTCAGTGGTCCTGTCTGGCTCAGTGTTAGTAGTCCTGTCTGGCTCAGTGTCAGTAGTCCTGTCTGGCTCAGTGTCGGTAGTCCTGTCTGGCTCAGTGTCGGTAGTCCTGTCTGGCTCAGTGGTTAGTGTCCTGACTGGCTCAGTGTCAGTAGTCCTGTCTGGCTCAGTGTCAGTAGTCCTGTCTGTCTCAATGTCGGTAGTCCTGCCTGGCTCAGTGTCAGTGGTCCTGCCTGGCTCAGTGTCAGTGGTCCTGCCTGGCTCAGTGGTTAGTGTTTAGTGTCCTGTCTGGCTCAGTGGTTGGTGGGCCAACCTTGGCTCAGTGTCAGCGGTTAGTTGTCCTGTCTGTCTCAGAGCTGCCACCGTGTGATGCGTATGTGTTACTGCCCCACCAGGTGTTCATCAGAGAGATGAACAGACAGTCTGTCTGTCTGTCTGTCTGTCTGTCTGTCTGTCTGTCTGTCTGTCTGTCTGTCTGTCTCATGATGGATGAGAGCAGCTTTCTCCTGGTTAACCTTCCAGTCCTCCCAGTCCATGATGGTCATCAAGCTGCTGGTGTCGACCGTTAGATCTCATTACACCAATAGATGTTATAGTGTGTAGTAGCATATTGTTGTGTCAATTGAAGGTACATTTACATTTTACATTTTTGCAATTTAGCAGACTCTTATCCAGGGTGAATTCCAGTCAGTGTGCATTCATATTACGAGGTAAAACAACCACATATCTCAGGTGTAGTAATAACCACATATCTCAGGTGTAGTATGAACCACATATCTCAGGTGTAGTAATAACCACATATCTCAGGTGTAGTAATAACCACATATCTCAGGTGTAGTAATAACCACAAATCTCAGGTGTAGTAATAACCACAAATCTCAGGTGTAGTAATAACCACATATCTCAGGTGTAGTAATAACCACATATCTCAGGTGTATTAATAACCACATATCTCAGGTGTAGTAATAACCACAAATCTCAGGTGTAGTAATAACCACATATCTCAGGTGTATTAATAACCACATATCTCAGGTGTAGTATGAACCACATATCTCAGGTGTAGTATGAACCACATATCTCAGGTGTAGTAATAACCACATATCTCAGGTGTAGTAATAACCACATATCTCAGGTGTAGTAATAACCACATATCTCAGGTGTATTAATAACCACAAATCTCAGGTGTAGTAATAACCACATATCTCAGGTGTAGTAATAACCACATATCTCAGGTGTAGTATGAACCACATATCTCAGGTGTAGTATGAACCACATATCTCAGGTGTAGTATGAACCACATATCTCAGGTGTAGTAATAACCACATATCTCAGGTGTAGTAATAACCACATATCTCAGGTGTAGTATGAACCACATATATCAGGTGTAGTATGAACCACATATCTCAGGTGTAGTATGAACCACATATCTCAGGTGTAGTAATAACCACATATCTCAGGTGTAGTAATAACCACATATCTCAGGTGTAGTAATAACCACATATCTCAGGTGTAGTATGAACCACATATCTCAGGTGTAGTAATAACCACATATCTCAGGTGTATTAATAACCACATATCTCAGGTGTAGTATGAACCACATATCTCAGGTGTAGTAATAACCACATATCTCAGGTGTATTAATAACCACATATCTCAGGTGTAGTAATAACCACATATCTCAGGTGTAGTATGAACCACATATATCAGGTGTAGTATGAACCACATATCTCAGGTGTAGTAATAACCACATATCTCAGGTGTAGTAATAACCACATATCTCAGGTGTAGTATGAACCACAAATCTCAGGTGTAGTAATAACCACATATCTCAGGTGTAGTATGAACCACAAATCTCAGGTGTAGTAATAACCACATATCTCAGGTGTATTAATAACCACATATCTCAGGTGTAGTATGAACCACATATATCAGGTGTAGTATGAACCACATATCTCAGGTGTAGTATGAACCACATATCTCAGGTGTAGTAATAACCACATATCTCAGGTGTAGTATGAACCACATATCTCAGGTGTAGTATGAACCACATATATCAGGTGTAGTATGAACCACATATCTCAGGTGTAGTATGAACCACATATCTCAGGTGTAGTAATAACCACATATCTCAGGTGTATTAATAACCACATATCTCAGGTGTATTAATAACCACATATCTCAGGTGTAGTAATAACCACATATCTCAGGTGTATTAATAACCACATATCTCAGGTGTAGTATGAACCACATATCTCAGGTGTAGTAATAACCACATATCTCAGGTGTAGTATGAACCACATATCTCAGGTGTATTAATAACCACATATCTCAGGTGTATTAATAACCACATATCTCAGGTGTAGTAATAACCACATATCTCAGGTGTATTAATAACCACATATCTCAGGTGTAGTAATAACCACATATCTCAGGTGTATTAATAACCACATATCTCAGGTGTATTAATAACCACATATCTCAGGTGTAGTAATAACCACATATCTCAGGTGTATTAATAACCACATATCTCAGGTGTAGTATGAACCACATATCTCAGGTGTAGTATGAACCAGGTGTATTGTATAGATGTGGTAGTAGAGTAGTGGCCTGAGAGAGCACACTTAATGTATTGTAGATAGGTGGTAGTAGAGTAGTGACCTGAGGGAGCACACTTAATGTATTGTAGATATGTGGTAGTAGAGTAGTGGAGTAGTTCTTTCAAAATGTATTCAGTCAATATTGCGACCTGTCAATGAGGGTGGAATCATGATGATTCAAATCGTTTCTCTGTCCAGATCCGTCTACATTTACATTTACATTTAAGGGAGCCCAGCCAACAGCGAGTTGCAGTAATCCAGACGGGAGATGACAAGTGCCTGGATTAGGACCTGCGCCGCTTCCTGTGTGAGGCAGGGTCGTACTCTGCGGATGTTGTAGAGCATGAACCTACAGGAACGGGCCACCGCCGTCTACACGTGTAAGATATCCAGACAATGAGTCTGACTCCTCTGAAGGTGGATCTGATCACAATGAAAACACAATGTGTCTTTAGATTGTCTACACCTGTCCAGAAATGCAAGTTCGAACCAGGTATAAAACAGAGCTTGTGTTTTGTTACTTTTCATGTTTTGTGTTTCTTTTGTGGACCCCAGGAAGAGAAGTTGCTTCTTCTGCTAAAGCGAAATGGGGATCCAATTAAATAAATAAATAAACACACACACACACACATACACACACACACAGAGACACACAAGGGGGACTATGAAAGTCAATTTCTAGGAGGTGCTCCTGAGCTGTCCAGGCAAGCCCCGCTATTGGCTGTGAAGTGTGTGCTGGTTGCTAGAGGTGACGATGTTGTTGCTGCTACTACGGGAGAGATTGGGATTCAATCTCAATGCTTATTGGCTGAGGGATCTGTGTCTTCAGCCACACACGATTCAGCCAGGGTGGACTCCCTCAATACACACACACCTACACGCACGATAACACACGTCTGCATGTGCAGCTTCCCTAAAGCAGTTTCCTCTCCAGTCTCCATAAAAAATAAGATGGTTTATAATTAGTTTTTCCTGTAGTCCCTTAGGAGATTTCTCTTTATGACTTACAGTGCCTTCAGAAAGTATAGAAGAGGAATTAGTGTTACGAAGAGGGATTAAAATCTAAATAAAAATAAAGAATTATCTTCATTAGATACAGTTGATGTCGAAAGTTTACATACACTTAGGTTGGAGTCATTAAAACTCGTTTTTCAACCACTCCACAAATGTCTTGTTAACAAAATATAGATTTGGCAAGTCAGTTAGGACATATACCTTGTGCATGACACAAGTCATTTCTCCAACAACTGTTTACAGACAGTCCAGTGTGTGGGCAGATTATTTCACTTATAATTCACTGTATCACATTTCCAGTGGGTCAGAAGTTTAATACACTAAATTGACTGTTCCTTTGAACAGCTTGGAAAATTCCAGAAAAGTATGTCATGGCTTTAGAAGCTTCTGATAGTCTAACCCACACACTGGACTCTACCCAACACACTGGACTCTACCCACACACTGGACTCTACCCAACACACTGGACACTACCCGCACACACTGGACTCTACCCAACACACTGGACACTACCCACACACTGGACTCTACCCACACACTGGACTCTACCCAACACACTGGACACTACCCGCACACACTGGACTCTACCCAACACACTGGACACTACCCACACACTGGACTCTAACCAACACACTGGACACTACCCACACACTGGACTCTACCCAACACACTGGACTCTACCCACACACTGGACTCTAACCAACACACTGGACACTACCCACACACTGGACTCTACCCCACACACTGGACTCTACACACACACTGGACTCTACCCACACACTGGACTCTACCCAACACACTGGACTCTACCCACACACTGGACTCTACCCAACACACTGGACACTACCCGCACACACTGGACTCTACCCAACACACTGGACACTACCCACACACTGGATTCTACCCAACACACTGGACACTACCCACACACTGGACTCTACCCAACACACTGGACACTACCCACACACACTGGACTCTACCCAACACACTGGACACTACCCACACACACTGGACTCTTCCCACACACTGGACTCTACCCAACACACTGGACTCTACCCACACACTGGACTCTACCCAACACACTGGACTCTACCCAACACACTGGGTTCTACCCACACACTGGACTCTACCCACACACTGGACTCTACCCACACACTGGTCTCTACCCACACACTGGACTCTACCCACACACTGGACACTACCCACACACTGGACTCTACCCAACACACTGGAAACTACCCACACACACTGGACTCTACCCTACACACTGGACACTACCCACACACTGGACTCTACCCACACACTGGACTCTACCCAACACACTGGACTCTACCCAACACACTGGGTTCTACACACACACTGGACTCTACCCACACACTGGTCTCTACCCACACACTGGACTCTACCCACACACTGGACTCTACCCACACACTGGACTCTACCCACACACTAGACTCTACCCACACACTGGTCTCTACCCACAGACTGGACTCTACCCACTCACTGGACTCTACCCACACACTGGACTCTACCCACACACTGGACTCTACCCACACACTGGACTCTACCCACACACTGGACACTACCCACACACTGGACTCTACCCATCACACTGGACTCTACCCACACACTGGACTCTACCCACACACTGGACTCTACCCACACACTGGGCTCTACCCACACACTGGACACTATCCACACACTGGACTCTACCCACACACTGGTCTCTACACACACACTGGACTCTACACAACACACTGGACACTACCCACACACTGGACTCTACCCAACACACTGGACTCTACCCACACACTGGACTCTACCCACACACTGGACTCTACCCACACACTGGACACTAATCCACACACTGTACTCTACCCACACACTGGACTCTACCCACACACCGGACTCTAACCATCACACCGGACTCTACCCACACACTGGACTCTACCCAACACACTGGACACTACCCACACACACTGGACTCTACCCAACACACTGGACACACTGGACACACTGGACACTGGACTCTACCCACACACTGGACTCCACCCACACACTAGACTCTACACCATACACTGTACTCTACCCACACACTGGACTCTACCCACACACCGGACTCTAACCAACACACCGGACTCTACACCACACACTGGACTCGACCCACACACACTGGACTCTACCCCACACACTAGACCGTACCCCATACACTGTACTCTACCCACACACTGGACTCTACCCACACACTGGACTCTACCCACACACTGGACTCTACCCAACACACCGGACTCTACACCACACACTGGACTCGACCCACACACACTAGACTCTACCCCACACTCTAGACTCTACCCCACACACTAGACTCTACCCACACACTGGACACTACCCACACACTGGACTCTACCCACACACTGGACACTACCCCACACACTAGACTCTACCCACACACTGGACTCTACCCCACACACTGGACTCTACACACACACTGGACTCTACCCACACACTGGACACTACCCACACACTGGACTCGACCCATACACTGGACTCTACCCACACACTGGACTCTACCCACACACTGGACTCTACCCAACACACTGGACCCTACCCCGCACACTGGACTTTAACCACACACTGGACTCTACACACACACTGGACTCTACCCACACACTGGACACTACCCACACACTGGACTCGTCCCATACACTGGACTCTACCCAACACACCGGACTCTACACCACACACTGGACTCGACCCACACACACTAGACTCTACCCCACACACTAGACTCTACCCCACACACTGGACTCTACCCAACACACTGGACACTACCCACACACTGGACTCTACACACACACTAGACTCTACCCACATACTGGACTCTACACACACACTGGACTCTACCCACACACTGGACTCTACCCCACACACTGGACTCTACACACACACTGGACTCTACACACACACTGGACTCTACCCACACACTGGACTCTACCCACACACTGGTCTCTACCCACACACTGGACTTTAACCACACACTGGACTCTACCCACACACTGGACTCTACCCAACACACTGGACTCTACCCCGCACACTAGACTCTACCCCGCACACTAGACTCTACCCCACACACTAGACTCTACCCCACACACTAGACTCTACCCACACACTGGACTCTACCCACACACTGGACTCGACCCACCCACTGGACTACCCACACACTGGACTCTACCCAACACACTGGACTCTACCCCGCACACTGGACTCTACCCCACACACTGGACTCTACACACACACTGGACTCTACCCACACACTGGACACTACCCACACACTGGACTCGACCCATACACTGGACTCCACCCCACACACTGGACTCTACCCACACACTGGACTCTACCCACACACTGGACTCTACCCACACACTGGACTCTACCCAACACACTGGACTCTACACAAACACTGGACTTTACACACACACTGGACTCTACCCACACACTGGACTCTACCCACACACTGGAAACTACACACACACTAGACTCTACCCACACACTGGACTCTACACACACACTGGACTCTACCCACACACTGGACTCTACCCACACACTAGACTCTACCCACACACTGGTCTCTACCCACAGACTGGACTCTACCCACAGACTGGACTCTACCCACTCACTGGACTCTACCCACAAACTGGACTCTACCCACACACTGGACTCTACCCACACACTGGACTCTACCCACACACTGGACACTACCCACACACTGGACTCTACCCATCACACTGGACTCTACCCACACACTGGACTCTACCCACACACTGGACTCTACCCACACACTGGGCTCTACCCACACACTGGACACTATCCACACACTGGACTCTACCCACACACTGGTCTCTACACACACACTGGACTCTACACAACACACTGGACACTATCCACACACTGGACTCTACCCAACACACTGGACTCTACCCACACACTGGACTCTACCCACACACTGGACTCTACCCACACACTGGACACTAATCCACACACTGTACTCTACCCACACACTGGACTCTACCCACACACCGGACTCTAACCATCACACCGGACTCTACCCACACACTGGACTCTACCCAACACACTGGACACTACCCACACACACTGGACTCTACCCAACACACTGGACACACTGGACACACTGGACACTGGACTCTACCCACACACTGGACTCCACCCACACACTAGACTCTACACCATACACTGTACTCTACCCACACACTGGACTCTACCCACACACCGGACTCTAACCAACACACCGGACTCTACACCACACACTGGACTCGACCCACACACACTGGACTCTACCCCACACACTAGACCGTACCCCATACACTGTACTCTACCCACACACTGGACTCTACCCACACACTGGACTCTACCCACACACTGGACTCTACCCAACACACCGGACTCTACACCACACACTGGACTCGACCCACACACACTAGACTCTACCCCACACTCTAGACTCTACCCCACACACTAGACTCTACCCACACACTGGACACTACCCACACACTGGACTCTACCCACACACTGGACACTACCCCACACACTAGACTCTACCCACACACTGGACTCTACCCCACACACTGGACTCTACACACACACTGGACTCTACCCACACACTGGACACTACCCACACACTGGACTCGACCCATACACTGGACTCTACCCACACACTGGACTCTACCCACACACTGGACTCTACCCAACACACTGGACCCTACCCCGCACACTGGACTTTAACCACACACTGGACTCTACACACACACTGGACTCTACACACACACTGGACACTACCCACACACTGGACTCGACCCATACACTGGACTCTACCCAACACACCGGACTCTACACCACACACTGGACTCGACCCACACACACTAGACTCTACCCCACACACTAGACTCTACCCCACACACTGGACTCTACCCAACACACTGGACACTACCCACACACTGGACTCTACACACACACTAGACTCTACCCACATACTGGACTCTACACACACACTGGACTCTACCCACACACTGGACTCTACCCCACACACTGGACTCTACACACACACTGGACTCTACACACACACTGGACTCTACCCACACACTGGACTCTACCCACACACTGGTCTCTACCCACACACTGGACTTTAACCACACACTGGACTCTACCCACACACTGGACTCTACCCAACACACTGGACTCTACCCCGCACACTAGACTCTACCACGCACACTAGACTCTACCCCACACACTAGACTCTACCCCACACACTAGACTCTACCCACACACTGGACTCTACCCACACACTGGACTCGACCCACCCACTGGACTACCCACACACTGGACTCTACCCAACACACTGGACTCTACCCCGCACACTGGACTCTACCCCACACACTGGACTCTACACACACACTGGACTCTACCCACACACTGGACACTACCCACACACTGGACTCGACCCATACACTGGACTCTACCCCACACACTGGACTCTACCCACACACTGGACTCTACCCACACACTGGACTCTACCCACACACTGGACTCTACCCAACACACTGGACTCTACACAAACACTGGACTTTACACACACACTGGACTCTACCCACACACTGGACTCTACCCACACACTGGAAACTACACACACACTAGACTCTACCCACACACTGGACTCTACACACACACACTGGACTCTACCCACACACTGGACTCTACCCCACACACTGGACTCTACACACACTGGACTCTACACACACACTGGACTCTACCCACACACTGGACTCTACCCACACACTGGACTCTACCCACACACTGGTCTCTACCCACACACTGGACTTTAACCACACACTGGACTCTACCCACACACTGGACTCTACCCACACACTGGACTCTACCCACACACTGGACTTTAACCACACACTGGACTCTACCCACACACTGGACTCTACCCACACACTGGTCTCTACCCACACACTGGACTTTAACCACACACTGGACTCTACCCACACACTGGACTCTACCCACACACTGGACTCTACCCACACACTCAGACATACTACACTGACACTCCAACACACACTTGGTACCGGTTCTCCTGAACAGTGACTTGGTACCGGTGCTCCTGAACAGTGACTTGGTACCTGTACCTCTGAACAGTGACTTGGTACCGGTACCTCTGAACAGTGACTTGGTACCGGTACCCCTGAACAGTGACTTGGTACCGGTGCTCCTGAACAGTGACTTGGTACCGGTAGCCCCTGAACAGTGACTTGATACCGGTACTCTGTCTTCAGGCTCAGACCGGGAGTCAAGCATGAATGAATAAGAGATACTACTCCCGAAGAGAAGATATTAACATAACGTAACATTCTGAGAGTAGAGAAGATGAGAGGGGGGGGTTGAGGAGAGTGAGGTCAGAGAGGAGGAGATGAGAGGAGGGTCAGAGAGGAGGAGATGAGAGGAGAGGGGAGTCAGAGAGGAGGGAATGAGAGGAGAGGGGGGTCAGAGAGGAGGAGATGAGAGGAGGAGAGGAGAGGGGAGTCAGAGTGGTGGGAATGAGAGGGGTCAGAGAGGAGGGGGGTCAGAGAGGAGGAGATGAGAGGAGAGGGGAGGGCGATAGGAGGACGGCGGATTTTAAAAAATTGAGAGAGGAAGAGAGAGGGGGGGTAACAGGAAGAGATGAGAGGTGGATGAGAGGAGGGGAGGAGAGGTGGATGAGAGGAGGGGAGGAGAGAGTGAACACCTGCTAAGTCTGTACACACACACAGGGAGGGTGTAAATCTGCAACTACTCAATCTGTCTTGTCCCCCCCCTCCTTCTCTCCCTTGGATAAACAGGGTCATTGAAGTTACATGGCTGGGAAAGACACCAGGAAGTCCAGAAGTAATTCCACCTCCCTATCCTGGATCATTTGTTCCAACTTTCCGCTCCATTCATCCCATCAAAATGTCAACGCCAGAGACGAGGTAGAAGGAGTCAGACTCAGGCGGCGTGCACACTATCTACAGCTTCTGAGTATATTACTCACTAACGTTCAGTCCCTGGGCAATAAAGTAGACGAGCTCAGGACGAGGATCTCCTTCCGGAGACATCAGGGACTGTAACATACTCTTGTTTTACGGAATCATGGCTCTCTCAGGATATCTTGCCCGGGACCATTCAGCCAGCAGGGTTCTCCGTCCATATTCTCCCCCAACACCACGGCGGCTCTCAAGGACCTACACTGGACTATGAGAACGCAAACCACCGCATTTAACATGGCAAGGTGACTGGGAATATGGACATGTACAAACAGACCAGCTATGCCCTCCGTAAGGCAATCAAAGAGGGAAAACGACAGGGACAAAGTGGAGTCCCAATTCAACGGCTCAGACATGTTAATTTATTTATTATTTATATATTTATAGGGGGCATTAATCAAAATCAATATTACAGTAATTCAACATCCACGTAAATGTGCCGGTGTTAGCCTAACTAATTAACTAACTACTAACAAACTAATTTGCACCCGTAGTCCCAGGGTAGGTAAGGTACACAGCCACGATGGAAATACAAATACTCATAAAACAATACAAAATACCAATACAATGTGCTTATAACAACAACAACAACAACAACATAATAAAAGCACTATAATCAGCTGCCGTCTTACAGGAACCACAGATGACTCATGTGTACAGGCTTGCATAGACTTCAGCCATGTTTTCGATTTCAATATAAAAGTACAGTAATCAGTTCAGTTTCTCAAATCCATGGATTTGTGTATTCCTGTATATTGTAGAACTTAATGAGAGGGTTGATTGAGTTTACTGTGTTGAAAAGGGACAACTCGATTCCCTCTAGTTACTGCCCTTGTTATCCTGGAGGTGCTTTCCTTGAGCAGGATATGCCGGCGTGGAGGGGCAACACCATGCAGGGTCTTAAAGACAAGGCATCTACATACTGCTGCAAGCTGTCCAAACGGAATAAATTATGTTTGTGAATCGATGTGACAATGGCGGTAACTGTTTGTTTTGTTATATAAAACAAATCTTAAACGTTTGTGGCGTGATTCAATTGGTTTAAAAAAATTTTTGCTCCTGCTTGTTACCAGCATATGTGTCAATGTGTAACGCTCGTCTTCTTCGTCTGAGGAGGAGTAGGAAAGATCGGACTAAATGCGCAGCATGGTAAGTGTTCATCATATATTTATTCAACCGAGAACACTCAACAAAAATAACAAAGGAGAAACTAAACGAAACAGTTCTGAAAAGTAACATTCACATAACAGAAAATAATCACCCACAACTCAAAGGAGAAACCAGGATACCTAAGTATGGTTCTCAATCAGGGACAACGATTGACAGCTGCCTCTGATTGAGAACCATACCAGGCCAAACACAGAAATCCCAAATGATAGAAAAAAGAACATAGACTGCCCACCCCAACTCACGCCCTGACCACACTAAAACAAAGACAAAACAAAGGAACTAAGGTCAGAACGTGACACAATGTCTCACATAAGAGACGATCATAGCATGCAGGAGGCAGGCCTCCAGAGGAAGGAAAGGCCTTGATAAACCTTGAATTGGATAATCCAAACTTGACCATCTTCTTCACTTGTTTCTTCAATATTGGGAGTCCAAAATGATGCTGAGATACCTGAAGTTAGACACCACTTGAAGTTTCTCCAAATTGACAACATCAGTTTGTTGAGAAGAATCAACGGATTTCTTAGAGAAGTACATACAAACAGTCTTGTGAATTTTTTTTAATTTTTTTTAACCTTTATTTAACCAGGCAAGTCAGTTAAGAACAATTTCTTATTTTCAATGACGGCCTGGGAACAGTGGGTTAACTGCCTGTTCAGGGGCAGAACGACAGATTTGTACCTTGTCAGCTCGGGGGTTTGAACTCACAACTTTTCGGTTACGAGTCCAACACTCTAACCACTAGTCTACCCTGCCGCCCCAGGGTAACCAACCAACCATTTAGAGATGTAGACCATAGATTCAGTTAACTTCTTAACAATATGTGTATATTGAATATATAAATAGAAGATTTTTTCAGCCATGTCTCAGAAAAACAGATAAGAGATTAGAGTCAGTCAATAAATGTTCCACCTGTTCACTCTTAAAAATAATGCTATGAATATTCAGATGACCTCGTAATATTCCTGGAGGCTTGGAACGAGGGTCCCAGACCACTTTAGCCTGATTAACGATTTGAAAAAGGTTCATGGTACAATGTTTTCTAATCGCTGGGTTAAAGGGAAATGAGTTTCTGTCTCGAAGGCGGGTTTTGTTTAGGACATGTATCAAGAATTTGCATTAAAGTGAAATTATCTGCAGATTGCTCATTCTCTTGAAAAGCCATGCTAGCAACAGAGGCTAATGCTAACATACACAGAATGTCTCTCTATGAACCAGATAATATAGGCTACTCAAAAATAGATTATTTCAATCATTCATGTTCCACCATTCATCAATGGTTTCGGTCTGGATGGCTCATTAGGGGGACTTTTCTCCACTTCTCCCTGAATTAAATCATCCATATCAGCCTTCTTTCTGCAGGGGTCCTAACTCCACTCTGATGTGGAGCTTGGTACCCTGGGCCGCTTGGTACCCTGGGCCGCTTGGTACCCTGGGCCGCTTGGTACCCTGGGCCGCTTGGTACCCTGGGCCGCTTGGTACCCTGGGCCGCTTGGTACCCTGGGCCGCTTGGTACCCTGGGCCGCTTGGTACCCTGGGCCGCTTGGTACCCTGGGCCGCTTGGTACCCTGGGCCGCTTGGTACCCTGGGCCGCTTGGTACCCTGGGCCGCTTGGTACCCTGGGCCGCTTGGTACCCTGGGCCGCTGGGTACCCTGGGCCGCTTGGTACCCTGGGCCGCTTGGTACCCTGGGCCGCCTGGTACCCTGGGCCGCCTGGTACCCTGGGCCGCTTGGAACCCTGGGCCGCTTGGTACCCTGGGCCGCTTGGTACCCTGGGCCGCTTGGTACCCTGGGCCGCTTGGTACCCTGGGCCGCTTGGTACCCTGGGCCGCTTGGTACCCTGGGCCGCTTGGTACCCTGGGCCGCTTGGTACCCTGGGCCGCTTGGTACCCTGGGCCGCTTGGTACCCTGGGCCGCTTGGTACCCTGGGCCGCATGGTACCCTGGGCCGCTTGGTACCCTGGGCCGCATGGTACCCTGGGCCGCTTGGTACCCTGGGCCGCTTGGTACCCTGGGCCGCTTGGTACCCTGGGCCGCTTGGTACCCTGGGCCGCTTGGTACCCTGGGCCGCTTGGTACCCTGGGCCGCATGGTACCCTGGGCCGCTTGGTACCCTGGGCCGCATGGTACCCTGGGCCGCTTGGTACCCTGGGCCGCTTGGTACCCTGGGCCGCTTGGTACCCTGGGCCGCTTGGTACCCTGGGCCGCTTGGTACCCTGGGCCGCTTGGTACCCTGGGCCGCTTGGTACCCTGGGCCGCTTGGTACCCTGGGCCGCTTGGAACCCTGGGCCGCTTGGTACCCTGGGCCGCTTGGTACCCTGGGCCGCTTGGTACCCTGGGCCGCTTGGTACCCTGGGCCGCTTGGTACCCTGGGCCGCTAGGTACCCTGGGCCGCTTGGTACCCTGGGCCGCTTGGTACCCTGGGCCGCTTGGTACCCTGGGCTGCTTGGGTGTTTGACTCTAATGGGGAGTTTGGTACCCTGGGCTGCTTGGTACCCTGGGCCGCTTGGTACCCTGGGCTGCTTGGGTGTTTGACTCTAATGGGGAGCTTGGTACCCTGGGCTGCTTGGTACCCTGGGCCGCTTGGTACCCTGGGCTGCTTGGGAGTTTGACTCTAATGGGGAGCTTGGTACCCTGGGCCGCTTGGTACCCTGGGCCGCTTGGTACCCTGGGCTGCTTGGGTGTTTGACTCTAATGGGGAGCTTGGTACCCTGGGCTGCTTGGGTGTTTGACTCTAATGGGGAGCTTGGTACCCTGGGCCGCTTGGTACCCTGGGCTGCGTGGGTGTTTGACTCTAATGGGGAGCTTGGTACCCTGGGCTGCTTGGGTGTTTGACTCTAATGGAGAGCTTGGTACCCTGGGCCGCTTGGTACCTTGGGCTGCTTGGGTGTTTGACTCTAATGGGGAGCTTGGTACCCTGGGCTGCTTGGGTGTTTGACTCTAATAGGGAGCTTGGTACCCTGGGCTGCTTGGGTGTTTAACTCTAATGGGGAGCATGGTACCCTGGGCCGCTTGGTACCCTGGGCTGCTTGGGTGTTTGACTCTAATAGGGAGCTTGGTACCCTGGGACGCTTGGTACCCTGGGCTGCTTGGGTGTTTGACTCTAATGGGGAGCTTGGTACGCGGGGCTGCTTGGGTCTTTGACTCTAATGGCGAGCTTGGTACCCTGGGCTGCTTGGGTGTTTGACTCTAATGGGGAGCTTGGTACCCTGGGCCGCTTGGTACCCTGGGCCGCTTGGTACCCTGGGCTGCTTGGGTGTTTGACTCTAATGGGGAGCTTGGTACCCTGGGCTGCTTGGTACCCTGGGCTGCTTGGGTGTTTGACTCTAATGGGAGAGCTTGGTACCCTGGGCTGCTTGGGTGTTTGACTCTAATGGAGAGCTTGGTACCCTGGGCCGCTTGGTAAGTTGGGCTGCTTGGGTGTTTGACTCTAATGGGGAGCTTGGTACTCTGGGCTGCTTGGGTGTTTGACTCTAATAGGGAGCTTGGTACCCTGGGCTGCTTGGGTGTTTAACTCTAATGGGAAGCATGGTACCCTGGGCCGCTTGGTACCCTGGGCTGCTTGGGTGTTTGACTCTAATAGGGAGCTTGGTACCCTGGGACGCTTGGTACCCTGGGCTGCTTGGGTGTTTGACTCTAATGGGGAGCTTGGTATCCTGGGCCGCTTGGTACCCTGGGCTGCATGGGTGTTTGACTCTAAGCTTGGTACCCTGGGCTGCTTGGGTGTTTGACTCTAATGGGCCGCTTGGTACCCTGGGCTGCTTGGGTGTTTGACTCTAATGGGGAGCTTGGTACCCTGGGCTGCTTGGGTGTTTGACTCTAATAGGGAGCTTGGTACCCTGGGCTGCTTGGGTGTTTGACTCTAATGGGGAGCTTGGTACCCTGGGCTGCTTGGGTGTTTGGCTCTAATGGGGAGCTTGGTACCCTGGGCTGCTTGGGTGTTTGACTCTAATGGGGAGCTTGGTACCCTGGGCTGCTTGGGTGTTTGACTCTAATGGGGAGCTTGGTACCCTGGGCCGCTTGGTACCCTGGGCTGCTTGGGTGTTTGACTCTAATGGGGAGCTTGGTACCCTGGGCCGCTTGGTACCCTGGGCTGCTTGGGTGTTTGACTCTGATGGGGAGCATGGTACCCTGGGCCGCTTGGTACCCTGGGCTGCTTGGGTGTTTGACTCTAATAGGGAGCTTGGTACCCTGGGCCGCTTGGTACCCTGGGCTGCTTGGGTGTTTGACTCTAAGCTTGGTACCCTGGGCTGCTTGGGTGTTTGACTCTAATGGGCCTGGTACCCTGGGCTGCTTGGGTGTTTGACTCTAATGGGGAGCTTGGTACCCTGGGCTGCTTGGGTGTTTGACTCTAATAGGGAGCTTGGTACCCTGGGCTGCTTGGGTGTTTGACTCTAATGGGGAGCTTGGTACCCTGGGCTGCTTGGGTGTTTGGCTCTAATGGGGAGCTTGGTACCCTGGGCTGCTTGGGTGTTTGACTCTAATGGGGAGCTTGGTAGCCTGGGCTGCTTGGGTGTTTGACTCTAATGGGGAGCTTGGTACCCTGGGCTGCTTGGGTGTTTGACTCTAATGGGCCGCTTGGTACCCTGGGCTGCTTGGGTGTTTGACTCTAATAGGGAGCTTGGTACCCTGGGCTGCTTGGGTGTTTGACTCTAATGGGGAGCTTGGTACCCTGGGCTGCTTGGGTGTTTGACTCTAATGGGCCGCTTGGTACCCTGGTCTGCTTGGGTGTTTGACTCTAATGGGGAGCTTGGTACGCGGGGCTGCTTGGGTCTTTGACTCTAATGGCGAGCTTGGTACCCTGGGCTGCTTGGGTGTTTGACTCTAATGGGGAGCTTGGTACCCTGGGCTGCTTGGGTGTTTGACTCTAATGGGCCGCTTGGTACCCTGGGCTGCTTGGGTGTTTGACTCTAATAGGGAGCTTGGTACCCTGGGCCGCTTGGTACCCTGGGCTGCTTGGGTGTTTGACTCTAATAGGGAGCTTGGTACCCTGGGACGCTTGGTACCCTGGGCTGCTTGGGTGTTTGACTCTAATGGGGAGCTTGGTACGCGGGGCTGCTTGGGTCTTTGACTCTAATGGCGAGCTTGGTACCCTGGGCTGCTTGGGTGTTTGACTCTAATGGGGAGCTTGGTACCCTGGGCCGCTTGGTACCCTGGGCCGCTTGGTACCCTGGGCTGCTTGGGTGTTTGACTCTAATGGGGAGCTTGGTACCCTGGGCTGCTTGGTACCCTGGGCTGCTTGGGTGTTTGACTCTAATGGGAGAGCTTGGTACCCTGGGCTGCTTGGGTGTTTGACTCTAATGGAGAGCTTGGTACCCTGGGCCGCTTGGTACCTTGGGCTGCTTGGGTGTTTGACTCTAATGGGGAGCTTGGTACCCTGGGCTGCTTGGGTGTTTGACTCTAATAGGGAGCTTGGTACCCTGGGCTGCTTGGGTGTTTAACTCTAATGGGAAGCATGGTACCCTGGGCCGCTTGGTACCCTGGGCTGCTTGGGTGTTTGACTCTAATAGGGAGCTTGGTACCCTGGGACGCTTGGTACCCTGGGCTGCTTGGGTGTTTGACTCTAATGGGGAGCTTGGTATCCTGGGCCGCTTGGTACCCTGGGCTGCATGGGTGTTTGACTCTAAGCTTGGTACCCTGGGCTGCTTGGGTGTTTGACTCTAATGGGCCGCTTGGTACCCTGGGCTGCTTGGGTGTTTGACTCTAATGGGGAGCTTGGTACCCTGGGCTGCTTGGGTGTTTGACTCTAATAGGGAGCTTGGTACCCTGGGCTGCTTGGGTGTTTGACTCTAATGGGGAGCTTGGTACCCTGGGCTGCTTGGGTGTTTGACTCTAATGGGGAGCTTGGTAGCCTGGGCTGCTTGGGTGTTTGACTCTAATGGGGAGCTTGGTACCCTGGGCTGCTTGGGTGTTTGACTCTAATGGGGAGCTTGGTACCCTGGGCCGCTTGGTACCCTGGGCTGCTTGGGTGTTTGACTCTAATGGGGAGCTTGGTACCCTGGGCCGCTTGGTACCCTGGGCTGCTTGGGTGTTTGACTCTGATGGGGAGCATGGTACCCTGGGCCGCTTGGTACCCTGGGCTGCTTGGGTGTTTGACTCTAATAGGGAGCTTGGTACCCTGGGCCGCTTGGTACCCTGGGCTGCTTGGGTGTTTGACTCTAAGCTTGGTACCCTGGGCTGCTTGGGTGTTTGACTCTAATGGGCCTGGTACCCTGGGCTGCTTGGGTGTTTGACTCTAATGGGGAGCTTGGTACCCTGGGCTGCTTGGGTGTTTGACTCTAATAGGGAGCTTGGTACCCTGGGCTGCTTGGGTGTTTGACTCTAATGGGGAGCTTGGTACCCTGGGCTGCTTGGGTGTTTGGCTCTAATGGGGAGCTTGGTACCCTGGGCTGCTTGGGTGTTTGACTCTAATGGGGAGCTTGGTAGCCTGGGCTGCTTGGGTGTTTGACTCTAATGGGGAGCTTGGTACCCTGGGCTGCTTGGGTGTTTGACTCTAATGGGCCGCTTGGTACCCTGGGCTGCTTGGGTGTTTGACTCTAATAGGGAGCTTGGTACCCTGGGCTGCTTGGGTGTTTGACTCTAATGGGGAGCTTGGTACCCTGGGCTGCTTGGGTGTTTGACTCTAATGGGCCGCTTGGTACCCTGGTCTGCTTGGGTGTTTGACTCTAATGGCGAGCTTGGTACCCTGGGCTGCTTGGGTGTTTGACTCTAATGGGGAGCTTGGTACCCTGGGCTGCTTGGGTGTTTGACTCTAATGGGCCGCTTGGTACCCTGGGCTGCTTGGGTGTTTGACTCTAATAGGGAGCTTGGTACCCTGGGCTGCTTGGGTGTTTGACTCTAATAGGGAGCTTGGTACCCTGGTCTGCTTGGGTGTTTGACTCTAATGGGCCGCTTGGTACCCTGGGCTGCTTGGGTGTTTGACTCTAATGGGCCGCTTGGTACCCTGGTCTGCTAGGGTGTTTGACTCTAATGGCGAGCTTGGTACGCGGGGCTGCTTGGGTCTTTGACTCTAATGGCGAGCTTGGTACCCTGGGCTGCTTGGGTGTTTGACTCTAATGGGGAGCTTGGTACCCTGGGCTGCTTGGGTGTTTGACTCTAATGGTCCGCTTGGTACCCTGGGCTGCTTGGGTGTTTGACTCTAATAGGGAGCTTGGTACCCTGGGCTGCTTGGGTGTTTGACTCTAATGGGGAGCTTGGTACCCTGGGCTGCTTGGGTGTTTGACTCTAATGGGCCGCTTGGTACCCTGGGCAGCTTGGGTGTTTGACTCTAATGGGCCGCTTGGTACCCTGGGCTGCTTGGGTGTTTGACTCTAATGGGCCGCTTGGTACCCTGGGCTGCTTGGGTGTTTGACTCTAATAGGGAGCTTGGTACCCTGGGCTGCTTGGGTGTTTGACTCTAATAGGGAGCTTGGTACCCTGGGCTGCTTGGGTGTTTGTTGGTTCTGGATTGTTTGTATGAAGGGGTCAATACCAACCTCCTCACATATAGTTTACTATTACAATGTTACAACTCCAATACACGACCAGTCAAAAGTGTGGACACACCAACTCATTCAAAGGTTTTCTTTATTTTGACTATTTTCTATACCGCATTTCAAAACTATGAAATAAGACATGGAATCATCTAGTGAACAAAAAAAAGTGTTAAACAAATCAAAATAGATTTAATTTTTTTGTGATTCTTCAAAGTAGGCCTTGATGACAGTTTTGCACACAAAATAAAGAAAAACCCTTGAATGAGGAGGTGTGTCCAAACTGTTGACTGGTCCTGTATATTATTAAGTTTTATGTGTTCTTATATGTACAGTATTCAAATGTTCATACACACAGTTCAATCAGAAAGTATTCAGACCCTTTGACCCTTTTGTTACATTACATATTTATTTAAAAATGGATGCAATATGTATTTGTTCTCATTAATGCCAAAAGAAAAATAGGTTTTTAGACATTTTTGTTAATTTATTGAAAAAAAAAAATAATAATATTTGAATTGTCTGTAGAGCCCGGAGACAGGATTGTGTCTAGGCACAGATCTGGGGAAGGGTACCCAAAAATGTCTGCAGTATTGAAGATCCCCAAGAACACAGTGGCCTCCACCAGTCTTAAATGGAAGACGTTTGGAACCACCAAGACTCTTCCTAGAGCTGGCCGCTCGGCCAAACTGAGCAATCGAGGGAGAAGGACCTTGGTCAGGAAGGTGATCAAGAACCCAAGTTCCTCTGTGGAGATGGGAGAACATTCGGAAAACAACCTTCCAGTAAGACACAATCTCTGCAGCAGTCCACCAATCAGGTCTTTATGATAGTGGCCAGACAGAAGCCACTCATCAGTAAAAGGTACATGACAGCCCGCTAGGAGTTTGTTAAAAGGCACCTCAAGGACTCTGACCATGAGAAATGCCAAGTGTCACGTCTGAAGAAAACCTTGCACCATCCCTACGGTGAAGCATGGTGGTGGCAGGATCATGCTGTGGGGATGTTTTTCATCGGCATGGACTGGGAGACTGGTCAGGATCGAGGGAAAGATGAACGGAGAAAAGTACAGAGAGATCCTTGATGAAAACCTGCTCCAGAGCGCTCAGGACCTCAGATTGGGTTGAAGATGACCTTCCAACAGGACATCGACTCTAAGCACACAGCCAAGACAACTCATGAGTGGCTTCTGGACAAGTCTCTGAATGTCCTTGTGTGGCCCAGCCATAGCCAGGACTTGAACCCAATCGAACATCTCTGGAGAGACCTGAAAATAGCTGTGCAGCAACACCTCCCCATCCAACCTGACAGAGCTGGAGAGGATCTTTAGGGAAGAATGGGAGAGATATTTCAGTTCTGAATTGTTATTTCTAAAAACATGCTTTGCTTTGTCATTATGGGGTATTGTGATGTTATTATGGGGTATTGTGATGTCATTATGGGGCACTGTGTGTAGATTGATGAGGGGGGAAAAAATGTCATCCATTTTAGAATAAGTCTGTAACGTAACAAAACGTGGAAAACGTGAACGGGTCTGAATACTTTCCGAATGTGGATCCTGAATTGGAGACCCCCCCACCCCACCCCCCAAATAAAGGGATCCAAAGTGATTGGATCTTCTTCAAACCTGACGACGACATTCTATTGAGCCTGAAAAAGCTAGGGGCATCAGGTAGCCTAGAGGTTAAGAGTGTTGAGCCAGTAAGGTTGCTAGTAAGGTTGCTAGTTCAAATCCCAAGCCGACAAGGTTAACAATCTTTTGATGTGCCTTTGAGCAAGGCTCCTAATTGCTCCTGTAAGTCAATCTGGAAAGACGGTCCATCACGGTTAACTCCGCCCTCCAGACGGTCCATCACGGTTAACTCCGCCCTCCAGACGGTCCATCACGGTTAACTCCGCCCTCCAGACGGTCCATCACAGTTAACTCCGCCCTCCAGACGGTCCTTGGGACAGCAAAGTTCGAGCCTGGGTGAATTACAATCTGCATATAACAGCAAAGGTGAGAAGCAAACCACTGTGCTCCTGCGCCTCCTGCTGGTGGCAACAAGCATAAGGAAGTCCCAATGGAAATCATTGGAGGATTCAGCCCTAAATAATAGTGGATTACAAACATATACAGTCAATGATTGTAACAATACCATCTAAACCATGTTTTATAAATACAATGTGATTCCACAACCTTATGGGCAGGCACAACTATAATATAGAAAATAAACTTTCACACTTTGGTTTCTGTGCGTTTTCAAACTGTGTACATCACCAATTATGAACCTACGATAGTCTCTGCCATCTCAATCTAATCTCAAAATAATATGGCATCTCCTGTAGATGTAAGACACAACCATAAGTAGCCATTAGGTTGCCTAAATGCAATTAGAACATAATCCATCCCTGCATGTAATGTTTTTAAATATATTAAAATGTAAAAAAAAAAAAACGTTTTGGAGTACATTTTGCATGATGAAAACACATATCCATATTATTAGTTTTAAGTATGGGGTTAAGACATTTATATATGATCACATATTTTAAATGTATGATTTTAATATATATGATATTTTAAAAGACATGTCACGTTGATATATAAGGCTATGCATTACCTTTCCCTATGGGAAAGAAAGAAAGAGCCTCTCCAGATTCCCTATGGTGTGCTGTTCTCTAAGAGACTGTATTTGGGTCTCATCTTGGCCCACTTTTAGCCATGAGGCACCTGGGACAATGAGAGAGGGAGCAGTCTCAGCCCTGAGGCACCTGGGAAAATTAGAGGGGGAGGAGTCTCAGCCCTGAGGCACCTGGGACAATAAAGGGGGAGGAGTCTCATCCCTGAGGCATCTGGGACAATGAGAGGGGGAGGAGTCTCAGCCCTGAGGCACCTGGGACAATAAAGGGGGAGGAGTCTCAGCCCTGAGGCAACTGGGACAATGAGAGGGGGAGGAGTTTCAGCCCTGAGGAACCTCAGAGAATGAGAGGGGAGGAGTCTCAGCCCTGAGGCACCTGGGACAATAAAGGGGGAGGAGTCTCAGCCCTGAGGCATCTGGAACAATGAGAGGGGGAGGAGTCTCAGCCCTGAGGCACCTGGGACAATAAAGGGGGAGGAGTCTCAGCCCTGAGGCATCTGGGACAATGAGAGGGGGAGGAGTCTCAGTCCTGAGGCACCTAGGACAATGAAAGGGGGAGGAGTCTCAGCCCTGAGGAACCTGGGACTATGAGAGGGGGAGGAGTTTCAGCCCTGAGGAACCTCAGAGAATGAGAGGGGAGGAGTCTCAGCCCTGAGGCACCTGGGACAATAAAGGGGGAGGAGTCTCAGCCCTGAGGCATCTGGAACAATGAGAGGGGGAGGAGTCTCAGCCCTGAGGCACCTGGGACAATAAAGGGGGAGGAGTCTCAGCCCTGAGGCATCTGGGACAATGAGAGGGGGAGGAGTCTCAGTCCTGAGGCACCTAGGACAATGAAAGGGGGAGGAGTCTCAGCCCTGAGGAACCTGGGACTATGAGAGGGGGAGGAGTTTCAGCCCTGAGGAACCTCAGAGAATGAGAGGGGAGGAGTCTCAGCCCTGAGGCACCTGGGACAATGAGAGGGGGAGGAGTCTCAGCCCTGAGGCACCTGGGACAGTGAGAGGGGGAGGAGTCTCAGCTCTGAGGCACCTGGGACAGTGAGAGGGGGAGGTGTCTCTGCCCTGAGGCACATGGGACAGTGAGAGGGGGAGGAGTCTCTGCCCTGAGGCACATGGGACAGTGAGAGGAGGAGGAGTCTTTGCCCTGAGGCACCTGGGACAGTGAGAGTGGGAGGAGTCTCAGACCAGGAAGAGAGCACTGCCCTCTGGGATTGGAGAGATCTGTCAGAACAGCGTTACATTATGAACTCTTCTTCCCAGTGACTCTCCATATCCACTGGATTTAACATTTAGAAGAAGCTCTTTCCCAGAGCATCTTACAGAGGTGAATACATACATTGTCATAGTGGTCCCCCATTGGAATCAAACCCATGACCCTGGTGTTGCGAGTGTCATGCTCTACCAGAACAGCCACACAGGACCTATTCTATTGGGTTTACTGGAGTTCACTGTGTTATCGTGTTGAAGGCCATTTCAGTTGTGGATCATAAAGTTTATTTGATCATATCTTCTCTCATCTCATTCCTTCTCATACTGTTTCAGTCTACTAATCTGACCAAGCAAAACCAATCTGACCTAATCTCATATTTCAGTCTACTAATCTGACCAAGCAAAACCAATCTGACCTAATGTCATATTTCAGTCTACCAATCTGACCAAGCAAAACCAATCTGACCTCATCTCATGTTTCAGTCTACTAATCTGACCAAGCAAAACCAATCTGACCTAATCTCATATTTCAGTCTACTAATCTGACCAAGCAAAACCAATCTGACCTCATCTCATATTTCAGTCTACCAATCTGACCAAGCAAAACCAATCTGACCTAATGTCATATTTCAGTCTACTAATCTGACCAAGCAAAACCAATCTGACCTCATCTCATGTTTCAGTCTACTAATCTGACCAAGCAAAACCAATCTGACCTCCTCTCATGTTTCAGCATACATATATAAAGAATGTACCAATGAGATTTCAACCTTTTCTCACCCACTCAAAGTGTGTGGAATTCTATTTGCTGTGTTACAAAAGTCATAATGAATTGTGTAAGGTTGACCACACAACCAAATATCAACATTTAAAGGAGATGTTTCTGCTGCTTGGATAGATCCATCTGACCCACTAGCTTAATCCTAGTATTTTGCTTCAATTTTTGGTTTAGATGGAGACCCGAATCCAACATAAAATTTGTTAACTGGTCGAGAAGTTAATAGGCTATTTACAGTATTGCAAAAGTGATATTGAATTGTGTTTGGTTGACAACTCAACCAAATATCAACATTTGAACTAACCTGTACCCCCCCACATTGCCTCTGTACTGGTACCCCCTGTATATAGCCTCCACATTGACTCTGTACTGGTACCCCTTGTATATAGCCTCCACGTTGACTCTGTACCGGTACCCCCTGTATATAGCCTCCACATTGACTCTGTACCATAATACCCTGTATATAGCCTCCACGTTGACTCTGTACTGGTACCCCCTGTATATAGCCTCCATATTGACTCTGTACCAGTACCCCCTGTATATAGCCTCCACATTGACTCTGTACCGGTACCCCCTGTATATAGCCTCCATATTGACTCTGTACCAGTACCCCCTGTATATAGCCTCCACATTGACTCGGTACCGGTACCCCCTGTATATAGCCTCCACATTGACTCTGTACTGGTACCCCTGTATATAGCCTCCACATTGACTCTGTACTGGTACCCCCTGTATATAGCCTCCACATTGACTCTGTACCGGTACCCCCTGTATATAGCCTCCACATTGACTCGGTACCGGTACCCCCTGTATATAGCCTCCCCATTGACTCTATACCGTAATACCCTGTATATAGCCTCCACATTGACTCGGTACCGGTATCCCCTGTATATAGCCTCCACATTGACTCTGTACCGGTACCCCCTGTATATAGCCTCCACATTGACTCTGTACCAGTACCCCCTGTATATAGCCTCCACCTTGACTCTGTACCAGTACCCCCTGTATATAGCCTCCACATTGACTCTGTACCGTAATACCCTGTATATAGCCTTCACATTGACTCTGTACCAGTACCCCCTGTATATAGCCTTCACATTGACTCTGTACCAGTACCCCCTGTATGTAGCCTCCACATTGACTCTGTACCAGTACCCCCTGTATATAGCCTCCACACTGACTCTGTACCGGTACCCCCTGTATATAGCCTCCACATTGACTCTGTACCGGTACCCCCTGTATATAGTCTCCACATTGACTCTGTATTGGTACCCCTGTATATAGCCTCCACATTGACTCTGTACCAGTACCTCCTGTATATAGCCTCCACATTGACTCTGTACCAGTACCCCCTGTATATAGCCTCCACATTGACTCTGTACCGGTACCCCCTGTATATAGCCTCCACATTGACTCTGTACCGGTACCCCCTGTATATAGCCTTCACATTGACTCTGTACCAGTACCCCCTGTATATAGCCTTCACATTGACTCTGTACCAGTACCCCCTGTATATAGCCTCCACATTGACTCTGTACCAGTACCCCCTGTATATAGCCTCCACACTGACTCTGTACCGGTACCCCTGTATATAGCCTCCACATTGACTCTGTACCGGTACCCCTGTATATAGCCTCCACATTGACTCTGTACTGGTACCCCTGTATATAGCCTCCACATTGACTCTGTACCGGTACCCCCTGTATATAGCCTCCACATTGACTCTGTACTGGTACCCCTGTATATAGCCTCCACATTGACTCTGTACCTGTACCCCCTGTATATAGCCTCCACATTGACTCTGTACTGGTACCCCTGTATATAGCCTCCACATTGACTCTGTACCTGTACCCCCTGTATATAGCCTCCACATTGACTCTGTACCGGTACCCCCTGGATATAGCCTCCACATTGACTCTGTTCCGGTACCCCTGTATATAGCCTCCACATTGACTCTGTTCCGGTACCCCCTGTATATAGCCTCCACATTGACTCTGTACCGGTACCCCCTGTATATAGCCTCCACATTGACTCTGTTCCGGTACCCCCTGTATATAGCCTCCACATTGACTCTGTACCGTAATACCCTGTATATAGCCTTCACATTGACTCTGTACCAGTACCCCCTGTATATAGCCTCCACATTGACTCTGTACCTGTACCCCCTGTATATAGCCTCCACATTGACTCTGTACTGGTACCCCTGTATATAGCCTCCACATTGACTCTGTACCTGTACCCCCTGTATATAGCCTCCACATTGACTCTGTTCCGGTACCCCCTGTATATAGCCTCCACATTGACTCTGTACCGTAATACCCTGTATATAGCCTTCACATTGACTCTGTACCAGTACCCCCTGTATATAGCCTCCACATTGACTCTGTACCTGTACCCCCTGTATATAGCCTCCACATTGACTCTGTACTGGTACCCCTGTATATAGCCTCCACATTGACTCTGTACCTGTACCCCCTGTATATAGCCTCCACATTGACTCTGTACTGGTACCCCTGTATATAGCCTCCACATTGACTCTGTACCTGTACCCCCTGTATATAGCCTCCACATTGACTCTGTACCGGTACCCCCTGTATATAGCCTCCACATTGACTCTGTTCCGGTACCCCCTGTATATAGCCTCCACATTGACTCTGTTCCGGTACCCCCTGTATATAGCCTCCACATTGACTCTGTACCGGTACCCCCTGTATATAGCCTCCACATTGACTCTGTTCCGGTACCCCCTGTATATAGCCTCCACATTGACTCTGTACCGTAATACCCTGTATATAGCCTTCACATTGACTCTGTACCAGTACCCCCTGTATATAGCCTCCACATTGACTCTGTACCTGTACCCCCTGTATATAGCCTCCACATTGACTCTGTACTGGTACCCCTGTATATAGACTCCACATTGACTCTGTACCTGTACCCCCTGTATATAGCCTCCACATTGACTCTGTTCCGGTACCCCCTGTATATAGCCTCCACATTGACTCTGTACCGTAATACCCTGTATATAGCCTTCACATTGACTCTGTACCAGTACCCCCTGTATATAGCCTCCACATTGACTCTGTACCTGCACCCCCTGTATATAGCCTCCACATTGACTCTGTACTGGTACCCCTGTATATAGCCTCCACATTGACTCTGTACCTGTACCCCCTGTATATAGCCTCCACATTGACTCTGTACTGGTACCCCTGTATATAGCCTCCACATTGACTCTGTACCTGTACCCCCTGTATATAGCCTCCACATTGACTCTGTACCGGTACCCCCTGTATATAGCCTCCACATTGACTCTGTTCCGGTACCCCCTGTATATAGCCTCCACATTGACTCTGTTCCGGTACCCCCTGTATATAGCCTCCACATTGACTCTGTACCGGTACCCCCTGTATATAGCCTCCACATTGACTCTGTTCCGGTACCCCCTGTATATAGCCTCCACATTGACTCTGTACCGTAATACCCTGTATATAGCCTTCACATTGACTCTGTACCAGTACCCCATGTATATAGCCTTCACATTGACTCTGTACCAGTACCCCCTGTATGTAGCCTCCACATTGACTCTGTACCAGTACCCCCTGTATATAGCCTCCACACTGACTCTGTACCGGTACCCCCTGTATATAGCCTCCACATTGACTCTGTACCGGTACCCCCTGTATATAGTCTCCACATTGACTCTGTACTGGTACCCCTGTATATAGCCTCCACATTGACTCTGTACCAGTACCCCCTGTATATAGCCTCCACACTGACTCTGTACCGGTACCCCCTGTATATAGCCTCCACATTGACTCTGTACCGGTACCCCCTGTATATAGCCTCCACATTGACTCTGTACTGGTACCCCTGTATATAGCCTCCACATTGACTCTGTACCGGTACCCCCTGTATATAGCCTCCACATTGACTCTGTACTGGTACCCCTGTATATAGCCTCCACATTGACTCTGTACCTGTACCCCCTGTATATAGCCTCCACATTGACTCTGTACTGGTACCCCTGTATATAGCCTCCACATTGACTCTGTACCTGTACCCCCTGTATATAGCCTCCACATTGACTCTGTACCGGTACCCCCTGTATATAGCCTCCACATTGACTCTGTTCCGGTACCCCTGTATATAGCCTCCACATTGACTCTGTTCCGGTACCCCCTGTATATAGCCTCCACATTGACTCTGTACCGGTACCCCCTGTATATAGCCTCCACATTGACTCTGTTCCGGTACCCCCTGTATATAGCCTCCACATTGACTCTGTACCGGTACCCCCTGTATATAGCCTCCACATTGACTCTGTTCCGGTACCCCCTGTATATAGCCTCCACATTGACTCTGTTCCGGTACCCCCTGTATATAGCCTCCACATTGACTCTGTACCGGTACCCCCTGTATATAGCCTCCACATTGACTCTGTTCCGGTACCCCCTGTATATAGCCTCCACATTGACTCTGTACCGGTACCCCCTGTATATAGCCTCCACATTGACTCTGTTCCGGTACCCCCTGTATATAGCCTCCACATTGACTCTGTTCCGGTACCCCCTGTATATAGCCTCCACATTGACTCTGTACTGGTACCCCCTGTACATAGCCTCCACATTGACTCTGTTCCGGTACCCCCTGTATATAGCCTCCACATTGACTCTGTAATGGTACCTCCTGTATATAGCCTCCACATTGACTCTGTACCGGTACCCCCTGTATATAGCCTCCACATTGACTCTGTTCCGGTACCCCCTGTATATAGCCTCCACATTGACTCTGTACCGGTACCCCCTGTATATAGCCTCCACATTGACTCTGTACCGGTGCTCCCTGTATATAGCCTCCACATTGACTCTGTACCGGTACCCCCTGTATATAGCCTCCACATTGACTCTGTACCGGTACCCCTGTATATAGCCTCCACATTGACTCTGTACCTGTACCCCCTGTATATAGCCTCCACATTGACTCTGTACCGGTACCCCCTGTATATAGCCTCCACATTGACTCTGTACCAGTACCCCCTGTATATAGCCTCCACATTGACTCTGTACCAGTACCCCCTGTATATAGCCTCCACATTGACTCTGTACCGGTACCCCCTGTATATAGCCTCCACATTGACTCTGTACCGGTACCCCCTGTATATAGCCTCCACATTGACTCTGTACCGGTACCCCCTGTATATAGCCTCCACATTGACTCTGTACCAGTACCCCCTGTATATAGCCTCCACATTGACTCTGTACCGTAACACCCTGTATATAGCCTCCACATTGACTCTGTACCGGTACCCCCTGTATATAGCCTTCACATTGACTCTGTACTGGTACCCCCTGTATATAGCCTCCACATTGACTCTGTACCGTAATACCCTGTATATAGCCTCCACATTGACTCTGTACCGTAATACCCTGTATATAGCCTCCACATTGACTCTGTACCGTAATATCCTGTATATAGCCTCCACATTGACTCTGTACCGTAATACCCTGTATATAGCCTCCACATTGACTCTGTACCGTAACACCCTGTATATAGCCTCCACATTGACTCTGTACCGGTACCCCCTGTATATAGCCTCCACATTGACTCTGTACCGGTACCCCCTGTATATAGCCTTCACATTGACTCTGTACTGGTACCCCCTGTATATAGCCTCCACATTGACTCTGTACTGGTACCCCCTGTATATAGCCTCCACATTGACTCTGTACCGGTACCCCCTGTATATAGCCTCCACATTGACTCTGTACCAGTACCCCCTGTATATAGCCTCCACATTGACTCTGTACCGGTACCCCCTGTATATAGCCTCCACATTGACTCTGTACTGGTACCCCCTGTATATAGCCTCCACATTGACTCTGTACCGTAATACCCTGTATATAGCCTCCACATTGACTCTGTACCGGTACTCCCTGTATATAGCCTCTACATTGACTCTGTACCTGTACCCCCTGTATATAGCCTCCACATTGACTCTGTACCAGTACCCCCTGTATATAGCCTCCACATTGACTCTGTACTGGTACTCCCTGTATATAGCCTCCACATTGACTCTGTACTGGTACTCCCTGTATATAGCCTCCACATTGACTCTGTACCGGTACCCCCTGTATATAGCCTCCACATTGACTCTGTACCGGTACATCCTGTATATAGCCTCCACATTGACTCTGTACCGTAACACCCTGTATATAGCCTCCACATTGACTCTGTACCGGTACCCCCTGTATATAGCCTCCACATTGACTCTGTACCGGTACACCCTGTATATAGCCTCCACATTGACTCTGTACCGTAACACCCTGTATATAGCCTCCACATTGACTCTGTACCGGTACCCCCTGTATATAGCCTCCACATTGACTCTGTACCGGTACCCCCTGTATATAGCCTCCACATTGACTCTGTACCGGTACCCCCTGTATATAGCCTCCACATTGACTCTGTACCGGTACACCCTGTATATAGCCTCCACATTGACTCTGTACCGTAACACCCTGTATATAGCCTCCACATTGACTCTGTACCGGTACCCCCTGTATATAGCCTCCACATTGACTCTGTACCGGTACCCCCTGTATATAGCCTCCACATTGACTCTGTACCGGTACCCCCTGTATATAGCCTCCACATTGACTCTGTACCAGTACCCCTGTATATAGCCTCCACATTGACTCTGTACCAGTACCCCCTGTATATAGCCTCCACATTGACTCTGTACCGTAATACCCTGTATATAGCCTCCACATTGACTCTGTACCGGTACCCCCTGTATATAGCCTCCACATTGACTCTGTACCGGTACCCCCTGTATATAGCCTTCACATTGACTCTGTACCAGTACCCCCTGTATATAGCCTTCACATTGACTCTGTACCAGTACCCCCTGTATATAGCCTCCACATTGACTCTGTACCAGTACCCCCTGTATATAGCCTCCACACTGACTCTGTACCGGTACCCCCTGTATATAGCCTCCACATTGACTCTGTACCGGTACCCCCTGTATATAGCCTCCACATTGACTCTGTACTGGTACCCCTGTATATAGCCTCCACATTGACTCTGTACCGGTACCCCCTGTATATAGCCTCCACATTGACTCTGTACTGGTACCCCTGTATATAGCCTCCACATTGACTCTGTACCTGTACCCCCTGTATATAGCCTCCACATTGACTCTGTACCGGTACCCCCTGTATATAGCCTCCACATTGACTCTGTACTGGTACCCCTGTATATAGCCTCCACATTGACTCTGTACCTGTACCCCCTGTATATAGCCTCCACATTGACTCTGTACCGGTACCCCCTGTATATAGCCTCCACATTGACTCTGTTCCGGTACCCCCTGTATATAGCCTCCACATTGACTCTGTTCCGGTACCCCCCGTATATAGCCTCCACATTGACTCTGTACCGGTACCCCTGTATATAGCCTCCACATTGACTCTGTTCCGGTACCCCCTGTATATAGCCTCCACATTGACTCTGTACCGGTACCCCCTGTATATAGCCTCCACATTGACTCGGTTCCGGTACCCCCTGTATATAGCCTCCACATTGACTCTGTTCCGGTACCCCCCTGTATATAGCCTCCACATTGACTCTGTACCGGTACCCCCTGTATATAGCCTCCACATTGACTCTGTTCCGGTACCCCCTGTATATAGCCTCCACATTGACTCTGTACCGGTACCCCCTGTATATAGCCTCCACATTGACTCTGTTCCGGTACCCCCTGTATATAGCCTCCACATTGACTCTGTTCCGGTACCCCCTGTATATAGCCTCCACATTGACTCTGTACTGGTACCCCCTGTACATAGCCTCCACATTGACTCTGTTCCGGTACCCCCTGTATATAGCCTCCACATTGACTCTGTAATGGTACCTCCTGTATATAGCCTCCACATTGACTCTGTACCGGTACCCCCTGTATATAGCCTCCACATTGACTCTGTTTCGGTACCCCCTGTATATAGCCTCCACATTGACTCTGTACCGGTACCCCCTGTATATAGCCTCCACATTGACTCTGTACCGGTGCTCCCTGTATATAGCCTCCACATTGACTCTGTACCGGTACCCCCTGTATATAGCCTCCACATTGACTCTGTACCGGTACCCCTGTATATAGCCTCCACATTGACTCTGTACCTGTACCCCCTGTATATAGCCTCCACATTGACTCTGTACCGGTACCCCTGTATATAGCCTCCACATTGACTCTGTACCAGTACCCCTGTATATAGCCTCCACATTGACTCTGTACCAGTACCCCTGTATATAGCCTCCACATTGACTCTGTACCGGTACCCCCTGTATATAGCCTCCACATTGACTCTGTACCAGTACCCCTGTATATAGCCTCCACATTGACTCTGTACCGGTACCCCCTGTATATAGCCTCCACATTGACTCTGTACCAGTACCCCCTGTATATAGCCTCCACATTGACTCTGTACCGTAACACCCTGTATATAGCCTCCACATTGACTCTGTACCGGTACCCCCTGTATATAGCCTCCACATTGACTCTGTACTGGTACCCCCTGTATATAGCCTCCACATTGACTCTGTACCGTAATACCCTGTATATAGCCTCCACATTGACTCTGTACCGTAATACCCTGTATATAGCCTCCACATTGACTCTGTACCGTAATATCCTGTATATAGCCTCCACATTGACTCTGTACCGTAATACCCTGTATATAGCCTCCACATTGACTCTGTACCGTAACACCCTGTATATAGCCTCCACATTGACTCTGTACCGGTACCCCCTGTATATAGCCTCCACATTGACTCTGTACCGGTACCCCCTGTATATAGCCTTCACATTGACTCTGTACTGGTACCCCCTGTATATAGCCTCCACATTGACTCTGTACCGGTACCCCCTGTATATAGCCTCCACATTGACTCTGTACTGTAATACCCTGTATATAGCCTCCACATTGACTCTGTACTGGTACCCCCTGTATATAGCCTCCACATTGACTCTGTACCGGTACCCCTGTATATAGCCTCCACATTGACTCTGTACTGTAATACCCTGTATATAGCCTCCACATTGACTCTGTACTGGTACCCCTGTATATAGCCTCCACATTGACTCTGTACCGGTACCCCCTGTATATAGCCTCCACATTGACTCTGTACCAGTACCCCCTGTATATAGCCTCCACATTGACTCTGTACCGGTACCCCCTGTATATAGCCTCCACATTGACTCTGTACTGGTACCCCCTGTATATAGCCTCCACATTGACTCTGTACCGTAATACCCTGTATATAGCCTCCACATTGACTCTGTACCGGTACCCCCTGTATATAGCCTCCACATTGACTCTGTACTGTAATACCCTGTATATAGCCTCCACATTGACTCTGTACTGGTACCCCCTGTATATAGCCTCCACATTGACTCTGTACCGGTACCCCCTGTATATAGCCTCCACATTGACTCTGTACCTGTACCCCCTGTATATAGCCTCCACATTGACTCTGTACCAGTACCCCCTGTATATAGCCTCCACATTGACTCTGTACTGGTACTCCCTGTATATAGCCTCCACATTGACTCTGTACTGGTACTCCTGTATATAGCCTCCACATTGACTCTGTACCGGTACCCCCTGTATATAGCCTCCACATTGACTCTGTACCGGTACCCCCTGTATATAGCCTCCACATTGACTCTGTACCGGTACCCCCTGTATATAGCCTCCACATTGACTCTGTACCGGTACCCCTGTATATAGCCTCCACATTGACTCTGTACCAGTACACCCTGTATATAGCCTCCACATTGACTCTGTACCGTAACACCCTGTATATAGCCTCCACATTGACTCTGTACCGGTACCCCCTGTATATAGCCTCCACATTGACTCTGTACCGGTACCCCCTGTATATAGCCTCCACATTGACTCTGTACCGGTACCCCCTGTATATAGCCTCCACATTGACTCTGTACCGGTACACCCTGTATATAGCCTCCACATTGACTCTGTACCGTAACACCCTGTATATAGCCTCCACATTGACTCTGTACCGGTACCCCCTGTATATAGCCTCCACATTGACTCTGTACCGGTACCCCCTGTATATAGCCTCCACATTGACTCTGTACCGGTACCCCCTGTATATAGCCTCCACATTGACTCTGTACCAGTACCCCCTGTATATAGCCTCCACATTGACTCTGTACCAGTACCCCCTGTATATAGCCTCCACATTGACTCTGTACCATAATACCCTGTATATAGCCTCCACATGGACTCTGTACTGGTACCCCTTGTATATAGCCTCCACATTGACTCTGTACCGGTACCCCTGTATATAGCCTCCACATTGACTCGGTACCAGTACCCCCTGTATATAGCCTCCACATTGACTCTGTACCTGTACACCCTGTATATAGCCTCCACATTGACTCTGTACCGTAACACCCTGTATATAGCCTCCACATTGACTCTGTACCGGTACCCCCTGTATATAGCCTCCACATTGACTCTGTACCGGTACCCCCTGTATATAGCCTCCACATTGACTCTGTACCGGTACCCCCTGTATATAGCCTCCACATTGACTCTGTACCAGTACCCCCTGTATATAGCCTCCACATTGACTCTGTACCAGTACCCCCTGTATATAGCCTCCACATTGACTCTGTACCATAATACCCTGTATATAGCCTCCACATGGACTCTGTACTGGTACCCCTTGTATATAGCCTCCACATTGACTCTGTACCGGTACCCCCTGTATATAGCCTCCACATTGACTCGGTACCAGTACCCCCTGTATATAGCCTCCACATTGACTCTGTACCAGTACCCCCTGTATATAGCCTCCACATTGACTCTGTACCGTAATACCCTGTATATAGCCTCCACATGGACTCTGTACTGGTACCCCCTGTATATAGCCTCCACATTGACTCTGTACCGGTACCCCCTGTATATAGCCTCCACATTGACTCTGTACCAGTACCCCCTGTATATAGCCTCCACATTGACTCTGTACCAGTACACCCTGTATATAGCCTCCACATTGACTCTGTACCAGTACCCCCTGTATATAGCCTCCACATTGACTCTGTACCAGTACCCACCGTGTATATAGCCTCCACATTGACTCTGTACCGTAATACCCTGTATATAGCCTCCACATGGACTCTGTACTGGTACCCCCTGTATATAGCCTCCACATTGACTCTGTACCGGTACCCCCTGTATATAGCCTCCACATTGACTCTGTACCAGTACCCCCTGTATATAGCCTCCACATTGACTCTGTACCAGTACCCCCTGTATATAGCCTCCACATTGACTCTGTACCGTAATACCCTGTATATAGCCTCCACATGGACTCTGTACCGGTACCCCCTGTATATAGCCTCCACATTGACTCTGTACTGGTACCCCCTGTATTTAGCCTCCACATTGACTCTGTACCGTAATACCCTGTATATAGCCTCCACATGGACTCTGTACCGGTACCCCCTGTATATAGCCTCCACATTGACTCTGTACCGGTACCCCATGTATATAGCCTCCACATGGACTCTGTACCGGTACCCCCTGTATATAGCCTCCACATTGACTCTGTACCGGTACCCCCTGTATATAGCCTCCACATTGACTCTGTACCGGTACCCCCTGTATATAGCCTCCACATTGACTCTGTACCGGTACCCCCTGTATATAGCCTCCACATTGACTCTGTACCGGTACCCCCTGTATATAGCCTCCACATTGACTCTGTACCGGTACCCCCTGTATATAGCCTCCACATTGACTCTGTACCAGTACCCCCTGTATATAGCCTCCACATTGACTCTGTACCAGTACCCCTGTATATAGCCTCCACATTGACTCTGTACCATAATACCCTGTATATAGCCTCCACATGGACTCTGTACTGGTACCCCTTGTATATAGCCTCCACATTGACTCTGTACCGGTACCCCCTGTATATAGCCTCCACATTGACTCGGTACCAGTACCCCCTGTATATAGCCTCCACATTGACTCTGTACCGGTACACCCTGTATATAGCCTCCACATTGACTCTGTACCGTAACACCCTGTATATAGCCTCCACATTGACTCTGTACCGGTACCCCCTGTATATAGCCTCCACATTGACTCTGTACCGGTACCCCCTGTATATAGCCTCCACATTGACTCTGTACCGGTACCCCCTGTATATAGCCTCCACATTGACTCTGTACCAGTACCCCCTGTATATAGCCTCCACATTGACTCTGTACCAGTACCCCCTGTATATAGCCTCCACATTGACTCTGTACCATAATACCCTGTATATAGCCTCCACATGGACTCTGTACTGGTACCCCTTGTATATAGCCTCCACATTGACTCTGTACCGGTACCCCCTGTATATAGCCTCCACATTGACTCGGTACCAGTACCCCTGTATATAGCCTCCACATTGACTCTGTACCAGTACCCCTGTATATAGCCTCCACATTGACTCTGTACCGTAATACCCTGTATATAGCCTCCACATGGACTCTGTACTGGTACCCCTGTATATAGCCTCCACATTGACTCTGTACCGGTACCCCTGTATATAGCCTCCACATTGACTCTGTACCAGTACCCCCTGTATATAGCCTCCACATTGACTCTGTACCAGTACACCCTGTATATAGCCTCCACATTGACTCTGTACCAGTACCCCTGTATATAGCCTCCACATTGACTCTGTACCAGTACCCACCGTGTATATAGCCTCCACATTGACTCTGTACCGTAATACCCTGTATATAGCCTCCACATGGACTCTGTACTGGTACCCCCTGTATATAGCCTCCACATTGACTCTGTACCGGTACCCCTGTATATAGCCTCCACATTGACTCTGTACCAGTACCCCTGTATATAGCCTCCACATTGACTCTGTACCAGTACCCCCTGTATATAGCCTCCACATTGACTCTGTACCGTAATACCCTGTATATAGCCTCCACATGGACTCTGTACCGGTACCCCCTGTATATAGCCTCCACATTGACTCTGTACTGGTACCCCCTGTATTTAGCCTCCACATTGACTCTGTACCGTAATACCCTGTATATAGCCTCCACATGGACTCTGTACCGGTACCCCTGTATATAGCCTCCACATTGACTCTGTACCGGTACCCCATGTATATAGCCTCCACATGGACTCTGTACCGGTACCCCTGTATATAGCCTCCACATTGACTCTGTACCGGTACCCCTGTATATAGCCTCCACATTGACTCTGTACCGGTACCCCTGTATATAGCCTCCACATTGACTCTGTACCAGTACCCCCTGTATATAGCCTCCACATTGACTCTGTACCAGTACACCCTGTATATAGCCTCCACATTGACTCTGTACCAGTACCCCCTGTATATAGCCTCCACATTGACTCTGTAGCGGTACCCCCTGTATATAGCCTCCACATTGACTCTGTACCAGTACCCACCGTGTATATAGCCTCCACATTGACTCTGTACCGTAATACCCTGTATATAGCCTCCACATGGACTCTGTACTGGTACCCCCTGTATATAGCCTCCACATTGACTCTGTACCGGTACCCCCTGTATATAGCCTCCACATTGACTCTGTACCAGTACCCCCTGTATATAGCCTCCACATTGACTCTGTACCAGTACCCCTGTATATAGCCTCCACATTGACTCTGTACCGTAATACCCTGTATATAGCCTCCACATGGACTCTGTACCGGTACCCCTGTATATAGCCTCCACATTGACTCTGTACTGGTACCCCTGTATTTAGCCTCCACATTGACTCTGTACCGTAATACCCTGTATATAGCCTCCACATGGACTCTGTACCGGTACCCCCTGTATATAGCCTCCACATTGACTCTGTACCGGTACCCCATGTATATAGCCTCCACATGGACTCTGTACCGGTACCCCCTGTATATAGCCTCCACATTGACTCTGTACCGGTACCCCCTGTATATAGCCTCCACATTGACTCTGTACCGGTACCCCCTGTATATAGCCTCCACATTGACTCTGTACCAGTACCCCCTGTATATAACCTCCACATTGACTCTGTACCGGTACCCCCTGTATATAGCCTCCACATTGACTCAGTACCGGTACCCCCTGTATATAGCCTCCACATTGACTCTGTACCGGTACCCCCTGTATATAACCTCCACATTGACTCTGTACCGGTACCCCCTGTATATAGCCTCCACATTGACTCTGTACCGGTACCCCCTGTATATAGCCTCCACATTGACTCTGTACCGGTACCCCCTGTATATAGTCTCCACATTGACTCTGTACCGGTACCCCCTGTATATAGCCTCCACATTGACTCTGTACCGGTACCCCCTGTATATAGCCTCCACATTGACTCTGTACCGGTACCCCCTGTTTACAGCTTCGGTATTGTCATTTTATTGTGTTACTTTTTATTTTATTTTTTACTCTAATTTATTTCGTAAATATTTTCTTAACTCTATTTATTAAACTGCATTGTTGGTTAAGGGCTTGTAAGTAACCTTTGTACAGCGCATGTAACAAATAACATTTGATTTGGTTTGATTTTAAAGGGGGAAGCCGAGTGGTTAGAGTGTTGGACTAGTAACTAGAAGGTTGCAAGTTCAAACCCCCGAGCTGACAAGGTAAAAATCTGTCGTTCTGCCCCTGAACAGGCAGTTAACCCACTGTTCCTAGGCTGTCATTGAAAATAAGAATTTGTTCTTAACTGACTTGCCTTGTTAAATAAAGGTAAAAATTACATACAGTGGGGAGAACAACTATTTGATAAATTCCGATTTTGCAGGTTTTCCTACTTACAAAGCATGTAGAGGTCTGTAATTTGTATCATAGGTGCACTTCAACTGAAAGAGACGGAATCTAAAATAAAAATCCAGAAAATCACATTGTATGAATTTTAAGTAATTAATTTGCATTTTATTGCAGTAATTGATCACCTACCAACCAGTAAGAATTCCGGCTCTCACAGACCTGTTAGTTTTTCTTTAAGAAGCCTCCCTGATCTCCACTCATTACCTGTATTAACTGCACCTGTTTGAACTCGTTACCTGTACCTAAAGACACCTGTCCACACACTCAATCAAACAGACTCCAACCTCTCCACAATGGCCAAGAACAGAGAGCTGTGTAAGGACATCAGGGATAAAATTGTAGACCTGCACAAGGCTGGGGTGGGCTACAGGACAGTAGGCAAGCAGCTTGAAGGCAACAACAATTATTAGAAAATGGAAGAAGTTCAAGATGACGGTCAATCACCCTCGGTCTGGGGCTGCATGCAAGATCTCACCTCGTGGGGCATCAATGATCATGAGGAAGGTGAAGGTTCAGCCCAGAACTACACGGCAGGACCTGGTCAATGACCTGAAGAGAGCTGGGACCACAGTCTCAAAGAAAACCATTAGTAACACACTACACCGTCATGGATTAAAATCCTGCAGCGCATGCAAGGTCCCCCTGCTCAAGCCAGCGCATGTCCAGGCCCGTCTGAAGTTTGCCAATGAACATCTGGATGATCCAGAGGAGGAATGGGAGAAGGTCATGTGGTCTGATGAGACAAAAATAGAGCTTTTTGGTCTAAACTCCACTCGCCGTGTTTGGAGGAAGAAGAAGGATGAGTACAACCCCAAGACACCATCCCAACTGATGATGGATGGGGCCATGTATCGCAAGATCTTGGCCAACAACCTCCTTCCCTCAGTAAGAGCTTTGAAGATGGGTTGTGTCTGGGTCTTCCAGCATGACAAAGACACGAAACACACAGCCTGAGCAAGTAAGGACTGGCTCCGTAAGAAGCATCTCAAGGTCCTGGAGTGGCCTAGCTAGTCTCCAGACCTGAACCCAATAGACATTTATTGCCCAGCGACAGCCCCGAAACCTGAAGGATCTGGAGAAGGTCTGTGTGGAGGAGTGGGCCAAAATCCCTGCTGCAGTGTGTGCAAACCTGGTCAAGAACTACAGGAAACGTATGATCTCTGTAATTGCCAACAAAGTTTTCTGTACCAAATATTAAGTTCTGCTTTTCTGATGTATCAAATACTTACGTCATGAAATAAAATGCAAATGAATAACTTAAAAATCATACAATGTGATTTTCTGGATTTTGGTTTTAGATTCCGTTTCTCACAGTTGAAGTGTACATATGATAAAAATTACAGACCTCTACATGCTCTACATGCTTTGTAAGTAGAAAAACCTGCAAAATCAGCAGTGTATCAAATACTTGTTCTCCCCACTGTATATATTTTGTGCAACTGACTCAGTCTGGCTTAGGGTTTCAAGTCACATCTCCATCTTAACCAAAAATCTAAGTTAAAAGAAAAGGACTAAATAAAATTAAACTTTAAATGCTCTTTACAGTTTTATTTGATTCAGTACCTATTTTTTTTTTAAACTTAGATTGTTGGTTGAAATTGAGACCTGAATCCAACAGATTCAATACTAACTTGAAGCTTTAAACCCAAGGCCAATATGTATGGTTTATTATTTGTTGAACCCTGGGTTGACTTGAAACATTATCTGTTGATGGCTTCCCTAATGCTTTAATAGTCTTAATAGTATCATTGATATTTGACTTATAGATAAATGGTCACATTTCTTTGCTCTGTTGAACCTACCCTTTGGATGCCTTTACTAGCAACAGTGAATTTATATAGTTATTAAGAGATCTCCCAATTATTCTCACGATAACACACCGGTAGAAACCAATGACCAATGTCAAAGCTAAGCTAGGCTTGGTTCAGGCTAGGCTGTAGATACATCATCTCTCCAGTAGGAGGAGCTGTAGATACATAATTTCTCCAGTAGGAAGTGCTGTAGATACATCATCTCTCCAGTAGGAGGTGCTGTAGATACATCATCTCTCCAGTAGGAGGTGCTGTAGATACATCATTTCTCCAGTAGGAGGAGCTGTAGATAGATCAACTCTCCTGTAGGTGCTGTAGATACATCATCTCTCCAGTAGGAGGAGCTGTAGATACATCATCTCTCCAGTAGGAGGTGCTGTAGATACATCATCTCTCCAGTAGGAGGTGCTGTAGATACATCATTTCTCCAGTAGGAGGAGCTGTAGATAGATCAACTCTCCAGTAGGAGGAGCTGTAGATAGATCAACTCTCCAGTAGGTGCTGTAGATACATCATCTCTCCAGTAGGAGGTGCTGTAGATAGATCAACTCTCCAGTAGGAGGTGCTGCTCTAAAGGTGTGCATATATATGGAGGACATTTTGGGACGTTGTTGTTCGTTTTAGACTTCGGTAAGGGCTTTTTCGGTTATTAGGGCAAACAACATTTTTCTTGAGGCAAGCCGAGGTCAACGCCCCTTCGTCAGTGATTGGTCAACAGTAGGGATTCTTCAGTAAAGTGTTTGTCGTCATTGAAAGGGACAGGACTAGTTTTCATACACATTTTTTTCATTTAGAAATACTGCACCGATCATCTTAGTTAGATGTAAAATTGCCCGACTAAGATGTCCTCTGCAAAATGAATGACAGATTTCTTGAGTTATTTTAGATTCATTCTAATTTGAGGTATGGAGTCTCAAAAGGGACAAGCGGTTCTATTGTCTCTTTTTTCTCATTTTTTTCAAGTGGATGTCTTTTAAGGTACGAGCACGCTCGTTGGGTTGACCGACTTCGGCTAGCCGCCAGCTGAACTGATGCCTCAACACAGGCCTGCAGGTGGCAGAACAGTAGTGGTTTAACGACAGAGAGACAGATGCTACAAATCACTGCCATGGTTATTGAGAGCCCTGGCTGGCTGGCCCACTCATAGCTCATGCATATATTAAACACACACACTGCTCACGCCTCGGACACGTTTACTGCCACGCACACACACACACACACACACACACACACACACACACACACACACACACACACACACACACACACACACACACACACACACACACACACACACACACACACACACACACACACACACACACACACACACATGTCGTAGGACAGTAAAAGCAACCATATGGATGTATTTGGGCAGAAGCCGAGGTATACCACTTATCCTCCTATAGCCAAATAAACCTCTAACTGTCACGCATTCTTTATCATTGCTTGTTATTAATATCCTCTTTAAACAACTCAAGACATAAATAGTTGTCTTTCTTGGCTCAACTAGTCTTTAGTTTTAGTGTTGTGTTTTTAGTTCAGATTTTTAGTATGTTACCATATACAGGTCATCGTGCCATGGAGGTGTCGCTCTTAGAAACAGCAGTAACATTAGTTCAACTAGTTGACGATGCAGGATAGACATTTTTACAAATTCTAATACTAACTCGGGGGAACCGTTTCTGCCTATTCATGCGACGCTTCCCCTTTAATGTGAATCTCGAGGAGTGGCGGAGAGCAGAGAGGGGAACGGAACGGCTCTTTGTATGCGCGACAATGTCCAACTGCAGCCTGTGCGTTTTAGCGCCAACCAGCTGAATGATGGCGAATTGTGAGAGACATGATAGAAACAGAGAGAGAGAGAGAGAAACAGACAGACAGTCAGGGGACGGGGTTACATTAGATACATCGTGTCTGTTTAACTTGTAGCGAGCTCCGGAGAGAAAGGGCGGAGAGCAACAAATAAGGATACATTTTCAGTGTTTATGAGGAGGAGACGAGTCAGGACCCCAGCATCAACCACAGCGGAGAGAGCATCGCGGCGGGTCCCCAGTATCAACCCTTCACCAGCCGAGAGAGCATCGAGGCGGAGCACCGCGGCAGGGAGAGCGGCATCAGGGTGATTGCTGCATGTCTTCTCTCTCTGAATGCTGAATGCCTAGAGAGCGGCGAGCTCGACTAACTAGGCTGATTATGACTGGATCGGAAGCTGCTGTGAGCTGCTATGAGCATAGTGCATGGAGCCTGCTGTGTTCTGCCTGTCTATCTGATATGATGAACCGCTCCGGAGAGAGAGAGGTGCCGCGGCAGTAGAGCATGTTGTCAGAGACACCTGCCGCTCCTAACGGGCACTGACTGGTTCTAGCCTGGTTCTACCCTGGTTTGTAGGTTTCTCTGCTGCTAATAGAGAGACAAACACACTGAACACGGTCAGTAAAGACAGACGACTGTATAGTGATGATGATAATAGTAACGGTGATGACGATGGTGATGATAAGGCTTGATAGTTGCCTGCACTTGGAGGAACAGGTGTGTGTCTCTCATCACATATATAACATAGCTCTGATGTTTTCATCCCTACTGAAAACACTAACAGAGAACATGAAAGGACTGTGTTATTCCACAGATTATGAAATTCAGACTGAATTGGACCCTGTTATTGCTATCATCATTACTTTGTGTATTTTTTAAAATTTATTTTACCTTTATTTTACTAGGCAAGTCAGTTAAGAACAAATTCTTATTTTCAATGATGGCCTGGGAACAGTGGGTTAACTGCCTGTTCAGGGGCAGAACGACAGATTTGTACCTTGTCAAAGGGGGTTTGAACTCGCAACCTCCCGGTTACAAGTCCAACGCTCTAACCACTAGGCTACCCTGCCGCCCCAATTGCTCTTCCCCATCAGATAGATGTGGTAATAGTGGTGCTGAAGAAAGCCAAACAAATGCCATATCATTTTGTGACCACATGGTAAAATAACAACCTTCAGATAGATGCTGAAGAAAGCCAAACAAATGCCATATCATTTTGTGAACACATGGTAAAATAACAACCTTCAGATAGATGCTGAAGAAAGCCAAACAAATGCCATATCATTTTGTGAACACATGGTAAAATAACAACCTTCAGATAGATGTGGTAATAGTGGTGCTGAAGAAAGCCAAACAAATGCCATATCATTTTGTGACCACATGGTAAAATAACAACCTTCCGTAAGGAACACTGTTTGACACAGCAACACAAACATCTCCTTCGTCCTTCTGTCTGTATGCATGGATCTATGATCATAAACGATAGTTACCTGCCGGGCCGCCATTACCCTGCCCTGTGTCTTCACAGTAATTCACTGAAGGACTAGCTACATTACCTTACTGCTGTTCAAGGCAGCGTCATGATGTTCTGAAGGACTAGCCCCATTACCTTACCGCTGTTCAAGGCAGCGTCATGATGTTCTGAAGGACTAGCCCCATTACCTTACCGCTGTTCAAGGCAGCGTCATGATGTTCTGAAGGACTAACTACATTACCTTACTGCTGTTCAAAGCAGAGTCATGATGTTCTACAGGACTAGCCCCATTACCTTACTGCTGTTCAAGGCAGAGTCATGATGTTCTGAAGGACTAGCTACATTACCTTACCGCTGTTCAAGGCAGCGTCATGATGTTCTGAAGGACTAGCTACATTACCTTACATTACCTTACTGCTGTTCAAGGCAGCGTCATGATGATCTGAAGGACTAGCTACATCACTTTACTGCTATTCAAGGCATCATCATGATGTTCTGAAGGACTAGCTACATTACCTTACATTACTTTACTGCTGTTCAAGGCAGAGTCATGATGTTCTACAGGACTAGCTACATATCTTACCACTGTTCAAGGCAGCGTCATGATGTTCTGGAGGACTAGCTACATTACCTTACATTACCTTACTGCTGTTCAAGGCAGAGTCATGATGTTCTACAGGACTAGCTACATATCTTACCACTGTTCAAGGCAGCGTCATGATGTTCTACAGGACTAGCTACATATCTTACCACTGTTCAAGGCAGCGTCATGATGTTCTGAAGGACTAGCTACATTACCTTACTGCTGTTCAAGGCAGAGTCATGCTGTTCTGAAGGACTAGCTACATTACCTTACTGCTGTTCAAGGCAGAGTCATGATGTTCTACAGGATTAGCTACATATCTTACCACTGTTCAAGGCAGCGTCATGATGTTCTACGGGACTAGCTACATTACCTTACTGCTGTTCAAGGCAGCATCATGATGTTCTGAAGGACTAGCTACATTACCTTACTGTTGTTCAAGGCAGCGTCATGATGTTCTACAGGACTAGCTACATTACCTTACTGCTGTTCAAGGCAGCGTCATAAAGTTCTGAAGGACTAGCTACATTACCTTAATGCTGTTCAAGGCAGAGTCATGATGTTCTGAAGGACTAGCGACATATCTTACCGCTGTTCAAGGCAGAGTCATGATGTTCTGAAGGACTAGCTACATTACCTTACTGCTGTTCAAGGCAGCGTCATGATGTTCTGAAGGACTAGCTACATTACCTTAATGCTGTTCAAGGTAGCGTCATGATGTTCTGAAGGACTAGCTACATTACCTTACTGCTGTTCAAGGCAGCCTCATGATGTTCTGAAGGACTAGCTACATTACCTTACTGCTGTTCAAGGCAGAGTCATGCTGTTCTGAAGGACTAGCTACATTACCTTACTGCTGTTCAAGGCAGAGTCATGATGTTCTACAGGATTAGCTACATATCTTACCACTGTTCAAGGCAGCATCATGATGTTCTACGGGACTAGCTACATTACCTTACTGCTGTTCAAGGCAGCATCATGATGTTCTGAAGGACTAGCTACATTACCTTAATGCTGTTCAAGGCAGAGTCATGATGTTCTGAAGGACTAGCTACATTACCTTACTGTTGTTCAAGGCAGCGTCATGATGTTCTACAGGACTAGCTACATTACCTTACTGCTGTTCAAGGCAGCGTCATAATGTTCTGAAGGACTAGCTACATTACCTTAATGCTGTTCAAGGCAGAGTCATGATGTTCTGAAGGACTAGCGACATATCTTACCGCTGTTCAAGGCAGAGTCATGATGTTCTGAAGGACTAGCTACATTACCTTACTGCTGTTCAAGGCAGCGTCAAGATGTTCTGAAGGACTAGCTACATTACCTTAATGCTGTTCAAGGTAGCGTCATGATGTTCTGAAGGACTAGCTACATTACCTTACTGCTGTTCAAGGCAGCCTCATGATGTTCTGAAGGACTAGCTACATATCTTACCGCTGTTCAAGGCAGAGTCATGATGTTCTACAGGACTAGCCCCATTACCTTAATGCTGTTCAAGGCAGTGTAATGATGTTCTACAGGACTAGCTACATTACCTTTCCGCTGTTCAAGGCAGCATCATGATGTTCTACAGGACTAGCTACATTACCTTTCCCCTGTTCAAGGCAGAGTCATTATATTCTACAGGACTAGCTACATTACCTTTCCACTGTTCAAGGCAGAGTCATGATGTTCTACAGGACTAGCTACATTACCTTTCCGCTGTTCAAGGCAGCATCATGATGTTCTACAGGACTAGCTACATATCTTACTGCTGTTCAAGGCACAGTCATGGTGTTCTGAAGGACTAGCTACATAACCTTACCGCTGTTCAAGGCAGAGTCATGATGTTCTGAAGGACTAGCTACATATCTTACCACTGTTCAAGGCAGCGTCATGATGTTCTACAGGACTAGCTACATTGCCTTTCCACTGTCCAAGGCAGCCTGATGATGTTCTACAGGACTAGCTACATTACCTTAATGCTGTTCAAGGCAGCGTCATGATGTTCTACAGGACTAGCCCCATTACCTTAATGCTGTTCAAGGCAGAGTCATGATGTTCTACAGGACTAGCTACATTACCTTTCCGCTGTTCAAGGCAGAGTCATGATGTTCTACAGGACTAGCTACATTACCTTTCTGCTGTTCAAGGCAGCCTCATGGTGTTCTACAGGACTAGCTACATTACCTTAATGCTGTTCAAGGCAGCGGCATGATGTTCTACAGGACTAGCCCCATTACCTTAATGCTGTTCAAGGCAGAGTCATGATGTTCTACAGGACTAGCTGCATTATCTTACTGCTGTTCAAGGCAGAGTCATGATGTTCTACAGGACTAGCTACATTATCTTACTGCTGTTCAAGGCAGCCTCATGGTGTTCTACAGGACTAGCTACATTACCTTACTGCTGTTCAAGGCAGCCTCATGGTGTTTTACAGGACAGGGAGAACGGTGTAAGAGGGGGTGTCTCATTCTGCTGATCCCTGCATCTCTGAGCCATATTTTAAGAAGTGCTCTCTTTATGAAAAGTGTCCCTCCCTGCGCACCTCCACCGTCACCCCGTCACCTACAGAAAGGGTACCAACTGGTTGCTGAGCAGAGGCAGCACAGGCTGAGAAGCTAGGTGGCGAGGGCTCCAAGGTAGACAGCCCTCCCCCTCCTGATAGACCCGGGGTAAATGTGATACATAGCCATCTGTCAGCAGTCAGGCTCCATGGTTACCGTGGGTGTCATACCAGTGTGTATGTCAGGAGGTGATGTGATACTGGTGTGTATTTCAGGTGGTGATGTGATACCAGTTTGTATTTCAGGTGGTGATGTGATACCAGTGTGTATGTCAGGTGGTGATGTGATACCAGTGTGTATGTCAGGTGGTGATGTGATACCAGTGTGTATTTCAGGTGGTGATGTGATACCAGTGTGTATTTCAGGTGGTGATGTGATACCAGTGTGTATTTCAGGTGGTGATGTGATACCAGTGTGTATTTCAGGTGGTGATGTGATACCAGTGTGTATTTCACGTGGTGATGTGATACCAGTGTGTATTTCACGTGGTGATGTGATACCAGTGTGTATTTCAGGTGGTGATGTGATACCAGTGTGTATTTCAGGTGGTGATGTGATACCAGTGTGTATTTCACGTGGTGATGTGATACCAGTGTGTATTTCAGGTGGTGATGTGATACCAGTGTGTATTTCACGTGGTGATGTGATACCAGTGTGTATATCAGGTGGTGATGTGATACCAGTGTGTATTTCAGGTGGTGATGTGATACCAGTGTGTATTTCACGTGGTGATGTGATACCAGTGTGTATTTCACGTGGTGATGTGATACCAGTGTGTATTTCACGTGGTGATGTGATACCAGTGTGTATTTCACGTGGTGATGTGATACCAGTGTGTATTTCACGTGGTGATGTGATACCAGTGTGTATTTCACGTGGTGATGTGATACCAGTGTGTATTTCAGGTGGTGATGTGATACCAGTGTGTATTTCAGGTGGTGATGTGATACCAGTGTGTATTTCAGGTGGTGATGTGATACCAGTGTGTATTTCACGTGGTGATGTGATACCAGTGTGTATTTCAGGTGGTGATGTGATACCAGTGTGTATTTCACGTGGTGATGTGATACCAGTGTGTATTTCACGTGGTGATGTGATACCAGTGTGTATGTCAGGTGGTGATGTGATACTGGTGTGTATTTCAGGTGGTGATGTGATACTGGTGTGTATTTCAGGTGGTGATGTGATACCAGTGTGTATTTCAGGTGGTGATGTGATACCAGTGTGTATTTCAGGTGGTGATGTGATACCAGTGTGTATTTCAGGTGGTGATGTGATACCAGTGTGTATTTCAGGTGGTGATGTGATACCAGTGTGTATTTCAGGTGGTGATGTGATACCAGTGTGTATTTCAGGTGGTGATGTGATACCAGTGTGTATTTCAGGTGGTGATGTGATACCAGTGTGTATTTCAGGTGGTGATGTATACATGTCTAGCATATGTATATTTAATGTGATATTGTGATTTTATTACTAATGTGTATTTATTTGTATACTATTGTGTATTTAAACTGGTTGTCACGCCCTGACCTTAGAGAGACGCTTTATTTCTCTATATGGTCAGGTCAGGATGTGATGTGGGGTGGGCATTCTATGTTCTGTTTTCTATGTTTCTTTAGTTCTATGTTTTGGCCCGGTTTGGTTCTCAATCAGGGACAGCTGTCTATCGTTGTCTCTGATTGGGAATCATACTTAGGTAGCCCTTTTCCCCTCCTTTCAGTGTGGGTAGTTGTCTTTGTTAGTGGCACTATAGCCCTGTTAAGCTTCACGGTTGTTTCTTGGTGCCATTTATTAAAATAAAAGGAGAATGTACGCTCACCACTGTGGTCCACTTCTTTCGCCGGCCGTGACACTGGTAAAGTCTTGGTAATATAATATTAGTGTGTCAGCCTGTGATTCATAACTGTGGAGGATAATTCTGAACCAATGTCTCTGATTTAATATTTCATTCAGACTTCTTCAATAATGCAGACCCAGCTCCTCTCGGTTGCTGCAGACAGTCCTTTAACAGATCAAATATTACCAATCTGCTCCCCATTATGGAAAATAGACACCAAGTGTGTCCCAAATGGCACCCCATTCCCTATATAGTGCACTACTTTTGACCAGGGCCCATATGGCTGTTGTCAGAAGTAGTGCACTAGGTGGGGAATAGGGTGCCATTGAGGATGGACACATCAACAACTGCATGCTTCCCTCTCTTTAGCATTTAGAGAACCATCTCAGAGCTTGAGCTTGGATAGATGTGGTAATTGGACACTAATGTATGTTTGCATCCCAAATGGCATCCTCTTCCCTAGTCCACTACTATACCCTATTGGCCCTACCCTATGGGCCCTGGTCAAAAGTAGTGCACTATATAGGGAATAGGGTGCCATTTCAGGACACAGTCAAAGTGTATCTATCACGAAGAGATTGTATGGAATGGATGGAGCTCTCAGCGTCTAATCGGGTTATCCTGGTGGTCTTATTGGCCTATAAGAGAGATGATCCGGTCTGACTGGGGATACTATTGATCAGTGGCTCGTATGAAAGAGAACTCATTACCAGTAATCACTTAATACAAGCAGACAGGATGGCGTCGTCACATTATTCATAATGTAGAGACGATCCCCAAAAACATCTAATAACATAACATGGAGCATCTCCGTGTAAAGTGCTTTTCAGTCCAGGAATAGGTGTAATTCGTGTCCGGGAAACCAGCCCCGTTCGAAGTGACGTGATTCATTGTTTTTATGTTGTGTTTGTAAATTTGTGAGTCATATCTAACCATCCTATTATCTTATCCTGTTTTATCATCAAATCCTATCATCCTATCCTATCATCATATCCTATAATCCTATTTTATCATCCTATCATCATATCATCCAATCCCATCATCCTATCTTATCATCCTATCATCAAATCCTATCATCAAATCCTATCATACTATCATCATATCCTATCATCCTATCCTATCATCATATCTTATCATCCTATCCTATCATCCTATCATCATATCATATCATCATACCTTATCATCCTATCCTATCATCCTATCATCATATCCTATAATCCTATTGTATCATCCTATCATCATATCATCAAATCCTTATCATCCTATTTTATCATCCAATCCCATCATCCTATCTTATCATCCGATCATCATATCCTATCATTGTATCATTATATCATATCATCCAATCCCATCATCCTATCTTATCATCCTATCATCAAATCCTATCATCCTATCATCAAATCCTATCATCCTATCCTATCATCATATCATATCATCATATCTTATCATCCTATCCTATCATCCTATCATCCTATCATCATATCAACCTATCCTATCATCCTATCATCATATCCTATCATCATATCAACCTATCCTAACATCCTATCATCATATCCTATCATCCTATCCTATCATTATATCATATCATCATATAACCCTATCATCCTATCCTATCATCATATAATATCATCATATCTTATCATCCTATCCTATCATCCTATCCTATCATCCTATCAACATATCCTATCATCCTATCAACATATCATCCTATCATATAATCATATTGTATCATCCTATCCTACCATCATATCCTATCATCCTATCATCCTATCCTATCATCATATCACATCATCCTATCATCCTATCTTATCATCATATCATCATATCCTATCATCATATCCTATCATCATATCCTATCATCATATAATCCTATCCTATCATCCTATCCTATCATCATATCATCCTATCCTATCATCCTATCCTATCATCCTATCTTATCATCATATCATCATATCATCATATCATCCTATCCTATCATCATATCCTATCGTCCTATCTTATCATCCTATCCTATCATCATATCCTATCATCCTATCTTATCATCATATCATCATATCCTATCATCCTATCCTATCATCCTATCCTATCATCCTATCTTATCATCATATCATCCTATCCTATCATCCTATCCTATCATCCTATCTTATCATCATATCATCCTATCCTATCATCCTATCTTATCATCATATCATCCTATCCTATCATCCTATCTTATCATCATATCATCCTATCCTATCATCCTATCCTATCATCATATCCTATCATCCTATCATATCATCCTATCCTATCATCCTATCATCCTATCCTATCATCATATAACCCTATCATCCTATCCTATAAACCTGTAATTTTATCCTATCACCATATCATCCCAACCTATCATCCCTTCTGTCCCCTCCCTCTCCCTGTCTTAACGCTGCAGGCTCCGCCCTCTTCCTCCACCATGACGGTTGCTACGGGTGACCTGGGGGACGAGGCGGCGGCCCATCCCGGTGACCCGTACGAACCAGAACCGGACTACGAGTGCTGTGAGCGCGTGGTCGTCAACATCTCTGGGCTGCGCTTCGAGACTCAACTGAAGACCCTCTCCCAGTTCCCTGAGACCCTGCTGGGGGACCCCAAGAAGAGAATGCGGTGACTATAGTACTTTAGTAATATTGGTTATACTGTATGTTAACTCCTAGAAGAGAATGAGGTTAGATAGTACTCTTATACTGATAACTCTTTAAGGTTGAATGTTTTCTATCTATTGTAATTTCTTTCTGTTTGTATCTACTACTGACATCGAGGGCTCTTTTCAATCCGTTTAGCAGAAATTCAGCGTTACAGCGTGATTGAAATTTAAAAGCAATGTTCCTGTTGTTAGTGCAGACTGCGGTCACAGTAAACACTGAAAATGTTCAATCCGAAATTACCTTTCCGTTTCTATGTCGTAATCTGTAATACTTCAGGAATAAAATCTATGAAGTATTAGAACATCATTCAACACCCCCCCCTCTCTTTCTGTCTGTCTCTGTGTTTGTCTCTGTCTGTCTGTAAATTAAGTATTACTGCATATGTATCGGCCTCTCTCTATCTCCCCCTCTCTTTCTCCAGGTACTTTGACCCTCTGAGGAACGAGTATTTCTTCGACAGGAACCGGCCCAGCTTCGACGCCATCCTCTACTACTACCAGTCAGGAGGGAGACTGCGTCGGCCAGTGAACGTCACTCTAGACATCTTCTCTGAGGAGATCCGCTTCTACGAGCTGGGAGAGGAGGCCATCGAGATCTTCAGGGAGGATGAGGGCTTCATCAAGGAGGAAGAGCGACCTCTTCCAGAGAACGAGTTCCAGAGACAGGTACATTCTAATGATGTATGTTTTTTGTTTGTGTTTTTATCTGAGGCTGCAGTTACAATTAGAAAAGGCATTTTAGCTGCTTGCAAATGAGTTGCTTCTTGATTGCTCCTCCCACCCCTGAACCTCCCTCCCCAACTCATCTGAAACTGAGTTGCTCCTCCCACCCCTGAACCTCCCTCCCCAACTCATCTGAAACTGAGTTGCTCCTCCCACCCCTGAACCTCCCTCCCTAACTCATCTGTGTGCCCTGGTTCATGTCCACCAGGACTAGTTAAGGTTCATGTCCATCAGGACTAGTTAAGGTTCATGTCCATCAGGACAAGTTAAGGTTCATGTCCATTAGGACTAGTTAAGGTTCATGTCCATCAGGACTAGTTAAGGTTCATGTCCATTAGGACTAGTTAAGGTTCATGTACATTATGACTAGTTAAGGTTTATGTCACACATTGTAGTGGCACATTGTCTAGTTAACCTAAACTGTTAACATCAAGTACATCTCAGAGACTATCTGCTGTAACATTTTATGAATAAAAACATTGACCTTTGACCTTTAACAGGTGTGGCTGCTGTTTGAGTATCCTGAGAGTTCCGGCGCGGCCCGTATCATCGCCATCATCAGCGTCATGGTGATCCTCATCTCTATCGTGTCCTTCTGCCTGGAGACACTCCCAGTGTTCCGGAACGACGAAGAGGACGATGGCAACAAGGTGTTCCAGCCCTTCAACAACTCCACCTCTTCCTACACGTCTTCCTACTTCACTGATCCCTTCTTCATCCTGGAGACGCTCTGCATCATCTGGTTCTCCTTTGAGTTCCTCGTCCGCTTCTTCGCGTGTCCTAGTAAAGCCGGGTTCTTCGGTAACATTATGAATATCATTGATATTGTGGCGATTATTCCATATTTCATCACGTTGGGCACAGAGCTGGCAGAGAAACCGGAAGACGGGCAGGCTGGGCAGCAGGCCATGTCCCTCGCCATCCTCAGGGTCATCCGGCTGGTCAGAGTGTTCAGGATCTTCAAACTGTCCAGACACTCCAAGGGGCTCCAGATCCTGGGCCAGACACTGAAGGCCAGCATGCGGGAGCTGGGTCTGCTCATCTTCTTCCTCTTCATTGGAGTCATCCTCTTCTCCAGCGCTGTCTACTTCGCCGAGGCCGACGAGGCGGACTCACAGTTCAGCAGCATCCCAGAAGCCTTCTGGTGGGCCGTGGTTTCCATGACCACCGTGGGCTACGGCGACATGGTGCCCACCACCATTGGCGGTAAGATCGTGGGCTCCCTCTGTGCCATCGCCGGCGTGCTGACCATCGCCCTGCCCGTCCCCGTCATCGTGTCCAACTTCAACTACTTCTACCACCGGGAGACGGAGGGCGAGGAGCAAGCGCAGTACCTGAACACTCCCGTTGCCACCAAAGCCGACTCAGCCGAGGACCTGAAGAAGAGCAGTCGCAGCGCGAGTGGATCCACCCTCAGTAAGTCAGACTACATGGAGATACAGGAGGCTGCACTGAACCACAGCACTGAGGACTTCAGAGCAGAGAGCCTCAAGACAGGAAACTGCACCCTGTTGGCTAATGCAAATCAGCAAGCTAATTCTAACACATTGGCTAACACCAACTACGTCAACGTCACCAAGATGAGAACGGATGTATAGCCTCCTTCAGGCGTTACCACAGTGACTTCCTTGGCTGTAGAGGTGCAGGGGGACTGGAAGGAAAGAGTAGAGTGGGGAGAAGACTGAGGAAAAACCCCTCCTCTCTGATGTTGAAAAGGCTCGGAGTCCCTACTGTGGGAGAACAGAATGGATCACATAAACTCTGGTAAGAGCAGAGATCCGGCATCTCATCCACCCCAAAACAGATCTGTTCCTAACTCAACCCCTTGCCCTTCCTTCTCCTGTTGGGAGTTGAAGCGTCCGTTCGGTGACTGCATGGCGTTAGTCTGGGCTTTGTCACTGTTCAGCTGTCCAGTAGTCGTCTATAGGCTCAGCTCTGCTCGCTGCAGTAGTCCAATAGTAGCCAAACTGCCCACTGGTACTAGACTATATAAACACACTGACAGGAAAACAAGACAACACCCTTATCTTGTTCCACACTCTGCTCAATCTGCCCACTGGTACCGTCAGCACAGATCTAGCATCAGCCTGCCCTGAACAAATCCTAGCCGTAACCAGTAAGGAGATATACTGCAAAACTGACCTCAGATCAGCGTCTCATCTTATAACTACTTAGCTCTAACTGCCAGCCTATAGGAGCTTCTTAACTTCCTCTCTCCCACCCCGTACCCCCTGAACCTCTCTCCCACCCCATACCCCCTGAACCTCTCTCCCACCCCGTACCCCCTGAACCTCTCTCCCACCCCGTACCCCCTGAACCTCTCTCCCACCCCATACCCCCTGAACCTCTCTCCCACCCCATACCCCCTGAACCTCTCTCCTACCCCGTACCCCTGAACCTCTCTCCCACCCCGTACCCCTGAACCTCTCTCCCACCCCGTACCCCCTGAACCTCTCTCCCACCCCATACCCCCTGAACCTCTCTCCCACCCCATACCCCCTGAACCTCTCTCCCACCCCGTACCCCCTGAACCTCTCTCCCACCCCATACCCCCTGAACCTCTCTCCCACCCCGTACCCCCTGAACCTCTCTCCTACCCCGTACCCCTGAACCTCTCTCCCACCCCGTACCCCCTGAACCTCTCTCCTACCCCGTACCCCTGAACCTCTCTCCCACCCCATACCCCCTGAACCTCTCTCCCACCCCGTACCCCTGAACCTCTCTCACACCCCATACCCCCTGAACCTCTCTCCTACCCCGTACCCCTGAACCTCTCTCCTACCCTGTACCCCTGAACCTCTCTCCCACCCCGTACCCCTGAATCTCAACTATGTGGACGTTATTTCACCTCAGAAGAATGTAAGAGGTATTTCATCAATGTGCTTAATGTGTGCCCTGTCAGCTCTCTGGGCTCTATGTCTAGCAGTCCCTGCCAGCCCATTGCAGTACTTCAACCGAGGAACCGACTCTTTCATTTCATGTGTCTTCAGAAACTCCATGGCAGTGGATATGGATGTAAACTACCCCCACCTCTCCTCTGTCTCTCTCTAGCTGAGTCCTTGATAGAGGGCTGGCTGCGAAGTGGTGGTGGGGGGGATCTCTGAGAGCAGAGTGAATGTCTTGTATTTATTCATGTGTGTACATATTATTGGTCGTTATTTATTTTTATATCCCTGCGGTGCGGGTCTGAATGTGTGTTTTTGGCTTGCGGTGGGTCCAGATCCCATCTGTTCTGGGTGGGAGAGAGAGGCCCAAACTGAAGAACAAAAAACTTAAATGTCTTCCTATAAGGGTTACTACTACTGCCTATGTTTTTCCCTCATACCTCCATATCTCCACCGCATCCTCCCTCCCTCTCCCTCCCTCCCTGCCTGCCTCCCCCTCCCTCCCTCCCTCCCTCCCTCCCTCCCTCCCTCCCTCCCTCCCTCCCCTCCCTCCCTCCCTCCCTCCCTCCCTCCCTCTCTCTCTCTCTCTCTCTCTCTCTCTCTCTCTCTCTCCTCCCTCCCTCCCTCCCTCTTCTCCCTCTCCCTTTCCCTCCCTCCCTCTCCCTCTCTCCCTCCCTCCCTCCCTCCCTCTCTCTCCCCCTCCCTCCCTCCCTCCCTCCCTCTCTCTCTCTCTCTCTCCTCTCTCTCTCTCTCTCTCCCCTCCCTCCCCCTCCCTCCCTCCCTCTCTCCCTCTCCCTCCCCCTCTCTCTCTCCCTCTCTCCCTCTCTCCCTCCCTCCCTCCCTCCCTCCCCCTCTCTCTCTCTCTCTCTCTCTCCCTCCCTCCTTCCCTCTCTCTCCCCCTCTACCTCCCTCTCTCTCCCTCCCTCTCTCCCTATCTTCCCTGTCTGACACTTAAAAGAATACTGTTCAGTTCTGCTCCACCTCCCAGTGATAGTGATGGCTGCTCCACTGCCCAGTGATAGTGATGGCTGCTCCACTGCCCAGTGATAGTGATGGCTGCTCCACTGCCCAGTGATAGTGATGGCTGCTCCACTGCCCAGTGATAGTGATGGCTGCTCCACTGCCCAGTGATAGTGATGGCTGCTCCACTGCCCAGTGATAGTTATGGCTGCTCCACTGCCCAGTGATAGTGATAGCTGTCCTGTCTTCTTCTCTACTTCATAACATTCCATGTTGGTGACGGACCGCTGTGTTCTGTCTACTGGACCAAGCACTAGTTCTAGAAGCACTAGCCCGCTGTGGGGTGTTCCAAATGGCATCATTTTCCCTCTATAGTGTACCACTTTTAACCTGTGCCCCTATGCACTGTATAGGAAACAGGGTGTCATTTGGGACATACACATGGGGGTCTTAATGACATCCGTTTGATGTTTTCTGTCATCAACTCTGGGACTAAAACAGCTGTAATAGGGACTAAAACAGCTGATAAATGGACTAACTCAGCTGATATGTGGACTAAAACAGCTGATAAATGGACTAAAACAGCTGATAAATAGACTAAAACAGCTGATATAGGGACTAAAACAGCTGATAAATTGACTAAAACAGCTGATATAGGGACTAAAACAGCTGATATAGGGACTAAAACAGCTGATATAGGGACTAAGACAGCTGATATAGGGACTAAAACAGCTGATATAGGGACTAAAACAGCTGATAAATGGACTAAAACAGCTGATAATGGACTAAAACAGCTGATATAGGGAATAAAACAGCTAATAAAGGGACTAAAACAGCTGATATAGGGACTAAGACAGCTGATATAGGGACTAAAACAGCTGATATAGGGACTAAAACAGCTGATAAATGGACTAAAACAGCTGATAATGGACTAAAACAGCTGATATAGGGAATAAAACAGCTAATAAAGGGACTAAAACATCTGATATAGGGACTAAGACAGCTGATATAGGGACTAAAACAGCTGATATAGGGACTAAAACAGCTGATGAATGGACTAAAACAGCTGATAAATGGACTAAAACAGCTGATGTAGCACAGCTTTGGTTATTTTATTGCTGGACAGCTGCTATCAGCTTGTTATGGGCTATCAGCTCGCGTTAGGCTATCAGCTCGCGTTAGGCTATCAGCTTGCGTTAGGCTATCAGCTTGTTATGGGCTATCAGCTTGCGTTAGGCTATCAGCTTGTTATGGGCTCTCAGCTTGTTATGGGCTCTCAGCTTGTGTTAGGCTATCAGCTTGTTATGGGCTATCAGCTTGCTTTAGGCTATCAGCTTGCGTTAGGCTATCAGCTTGTTATGGGCTATCAGCTTGCGTTAGGCTATCAGCTCGCGTTAGGCTATCAGCTTGCGTTAGGCTATCAGCTTGTTATGGGCTATCAGCTTGCGTTAGGCTATCAGCTTGTTATGGGCTCTCAGCTTGTGTTAGGTTTGTGTTATATTATTATGCCAACCTTTAGCATTTAGTTAGTCAAAAGGTAGCGCTAGCAAAGCTTGCTCTGTTATGTAAGCTAATTGTTAGCGAACAACGTCAGCTCTATGTAGAATCAATTGTGTTAGCTTTAATCGCTAGCTAGCAATCAAACCAGGACAGGATTTTAATCGTTGGATGCACTTGTTAGCAAGTTAAACAAATTAGCAATGAATTTAAATAGCTTGTTCTGTGACATTAGTTACCTACAGGCCCAGATCATTTGATTTTGGTGTTGCTATTCACTCCTACATTAATCAAGTTTATATAAGCAGTAAACAATCTGTGGTCGTAACAATCATTGATTATTTCCTAAGAAAGCTACCTGCCATATTTCCCACCCCCAATGGTAATGACAAAAAGTACCAACATTTCTGAAGTGACAGTATCGCTGCATCCCAAATTGCACCCTATTCCACTATATTAAACTATTTTTTACAAGAGCCCTATTGGCCCTGGTCTAAAGTAGTGCTCTATCCTATTGACCCTGGTCAAAAGTAGTGCTCTATCCTATTGGCCCTGGTCAAAAGTAGTGCACTATCCTATTGGCTCTGGTCAAAAGTAGTGCTATATCCTATTGGCCCTGGTCAAAAGTAGTGCTATATCCTATTGGCCCTGGTCAAAAGTAGTGCTATATCCTATTGGCCCTGGTCAAAAGTAGTGCTCTATCCTATTGGCCCTGGTCAAAAGTAGTTGATAGCTGATATAGGGAATAAAACAGCTGATAAATGGACTAAAACAGCTGATAAATGGACTAAAAGAGCTGATGAATGGACTAAAACAGCTGATAAATGGACTAAAACAGCTGATGTAGCACAGATTTGGTTATTTTATTGCTGGACAGCTGCTATCAGCTTGTTATGGGCTATCAGCTCGCGTTAGGCTATCAGCTTGCGTTAGGCTATCAGCTTGTTATGGGCTATCAGCTTGCGTTAGGCTATCAGCTTGTTATGGGCTATCAGCTTGGTTTAGGTTTGTGTTATATTATTATGCCAACCTTTAGCATTTAGTTAGTCAAAAGGTAGCGCTAGCAAAGCTTGCTCTGTTATGTAAGCTAATTGTTAGCGAACAACGTCAGCTCTATGTAGAATCAATTGTGTTAGCTTTAATCGCTAGCTAGCTATCAAACCAGGACAGGTTGTAATCGTTGGATGCACTTGTTAGCAAGTTAAACAAATTAGCAATGAATTTAAATAGCTTGTTCTGTGACATTAGTTACCTACAGGCCCAGATCATTTGATTTTGGTGTTGCTATTCACTCCTACATTAATCAAGTTTATATAAGCAGTAAACAATCTGTGGTCGTAACAATCATTGATTATTTCCTAAGAAAGCTACCTGCCATATCTCCCACCCCCAATGGTAATGACAAAAAGTACCAACATTTCTGAAGTGACAGTATCGCTGCATCCCAAATTGCACCCTATTCCACTATATTAAACTATTTTTTACAAGAGCCCTATTGGACCTGGTCAAAAGTAGTGCACTATCCTATTGACCCTGGTCAAAAGTAGTGCTCTATCCTATTGGCCCTGGTCAAAAGTAGTGCACTATCCTATTGGCTCTGGTCAAAAGTAGTGCTATATCCTATTGGCCCTGGTCAAAAGTAGTGCTATATCCTATTGGCCCTGGTCAAAAGTAGTGCTATATCCTATTGGCCCTGGTCAAAAGTAGTTGATAGCTGATATAGGGAATAAAACAGCTGATAAATGGACTAAAACAGCTGATAAATGGACTAAAAGAGCTGATGAATGGACTAAAACAGCTGATAAATGGACTAAAACAGCTGATGTAGCACAGATTTGGTTATTTTATTGCTGGACAGCTGCTATCAGCTTGTTATGGGCTATCAGCTCGCGTTAGGCTATCAGCTTGCGTTAGGCTATCAGCTTGTTATGGGCTCTCAGCTTGGTTTAGGTTTGTGTTATATTATTATGCCAACCTTTAGCATTTAGTTAGTCAAAAGGTAGCGCTAGCAAAGCTTGCTCTGTTATGTAAGCTAATTGTTAGCTAACAACGTCAGCTCTATGTAGAATCAATTGTGTTAGCTTTAATCGCTAGCTAGCTATCAAACCAGGACAGGTTGTAATCGTTGGATGCACTTGTTAGCAAGTTAAACAAATTAGCAATGAATTTAAATAGCTTGTTCTGTGACATTAGTTACCTACAGGCCCAGATCATTTGATTTTGGTGTTGCTATTCACTCCTACATTAATCAAGTTTATATAAGCAGTAAACAATCTGTGGTCGTAACAATCATTGATTATTTCCTAAGAAAGCTACCTGCCATATCTCCCACCCCCAATGGTAATGACAAAAAGTACCAACATTTCTGAAGTGACAGTATCGCTGCATCCCAAATTGCACCCTATTCCACTATATTAAACTATTTTTTACAAGAGCCCTATTGGACCTGGTCAAAAGTAGTGCACTATCATATTGGCCCTGGTCTAAAGTAGTGCTCTATCCTATTGGCCCTGGTCAAAAGTGGTGCACTATCCTATTGGCCCTGGTCTAAAGTAGTGCTCTATCCCATTGGCCCTGGTCAAAAGTAGTTCACTATCCTATTGGCCCTGGTCAAAAGCAGTGAACTATCCTATTGGCCCTGGTCAAAAGTAGTGCTCTATCCTATTGGCCCTGGTCAAAAGTGGTACACTATCCTATTGGCCCTGGTCTAAAGTAGTGCTCTATCCTATTGGCCCTGGTCAAAAGCAGTGAACTATCCTATTGGCCCTGGTCAAAAGTAGTGCTCTATCCTATTGGCCCTGGTCAAAAGTAGTTCACTATCCTATTGGCCCTGGTGAAAAGTAGTGCACTCTCCTATTGGCCCTGGTCAAAAGTTGTGCTCTATCCTATTGGCCCTGGTCAAAAGTAGTTCACTATCCTATTGGCCCTGGCCAAAAGTAGTTCACCATCCTATTGGCCCTGGTCAAAAGTAGTGCACTATCCTATTGGCTCTGGTCAAAAGTAGTGCTCTATCCTATTGGCCCTGGTCAAAAGTAGTGCTCTATCTTATTGGCCCTGGTCAAAAGTAGTGCTATATCCTATTGGCCCTGGTCAAAAGTAGTGCTCTATTCTATTGGCCCTGGTCAAAAGTAGTGCTCTATCCTATTGGCCCTGGTCAAAAGTAGTGCACTATCCTATTGGCTCTGGTCAAAAGTAGTGCTCTATCCTATTGGCCGTGGTCTAAAGTAGTGCGCTGAGAAAAGGGGTCCATATATCTGACGTCATCGTGCTGTATGACGCTCTCTGGCTTCTTCTTAGGTCAAGGGTCACCAAAAACAGACTGTCACTGCCTAATGCTCAGTCCCAAATGACATCCTCTTCTGTATAATAGTGTACTACTTTAGACCACAGGCCATGGGGAGCCCACAATAGTGCACTACATGCACTCTATGAATAGGCTGTCGTTCGGATGCATATGTAATGTTGCATTTTATTAGACATTAAAAGTGTACTTTAGTTGTTTTGTATTCACACTAAACATTATTGATCAATTCCTTGGTGTATTTTGCCCATGTAACTGATATATATCCATAGATGGGTTGGCTGGCGAGCTCGCAGCGATGTGTCCACAAGGAATGCCTTGTTGTGATTTCTGGACAGTCAGATAGCTAGCAACGTTGACAAGAATCTTCCATGTGGGGAATTCTAGGTGGCTCATTTCAGCTCGTTGTATCTTGTTATTGATACTATGTCTTGTTTTGACTGATGTCATGTCTATGCTAATATGGCAAAAAAATTGCTAGCTAGCTAACCAACAACTGTAACCATGTATTTGAGAGACAAGTGCTCATTGTGCAAATGTATTTATGTTTTCAATAAACATTTGGTGACAAAATCTAGTTTGTCAAAAGTTTAAGTCAACCTTGTCTGTTTTGCCCCATATTTGCACACACATCTGTTTTGTTACTACACTACTAACTCTTCTTTAATACCTGAGAATATGTGATGGGAGCTTTATGATGCCCATATTAGGAGAGCCTGAATCTCAGTTGACCTGCACAGTGTCCATATTAGGAGAGCCTGAATCTCAGTAGACCTGCACAGTGTCCATATTAGGAGAGCCTGAATCTCAGTAGACCTGCACAGTGTCCATATTAGGAGAGCCTGAATCTCAGTAGACCTGCACAGTGTCCATATTAGGAGAGCCTGAATCTCAGTAGACCCAAACAATATGGGGATGAGGTAGGTAGATTGGGTACAGCTGCAGCGATTGGTTAGCTGCTCAGATAGCTGATGGTTAAAGTTAAAGAGGGAAATGTAATTCTCCAGCTTCAGCGATTTTTGCAATTCGTTCCAGTCACTGGCAGCAGAGAACTGGAAGGAAAGGCGGCCAAAGGAGGTGTTGGCTTTGGGGATGACCAGTGAGATATACCTGCTGGAACGCATGCTATGGGTGGGTGTTGTTATCGTGACCAGTGAGCTGGGATAAGGCGGAGCTTTACCTAGCATAGACTTATAGATGACCTGGAGCCAGTGGGTCTGGCGACGAATATGTAGCGAGGGCCATCCGACTAGAGCATACAGGTTGCAGTGGTGGGTGGTGTAAGGGCCTTTGGAAACAAAACAGATGGCACTGTGATAGACTACATCCAGTTTGCTGAGTAGAATATTAGAAGCTATTTTGTAGATGACATCGCCGAATTCGAGGATCGGTAGGATAGTCAGTTTTACTAGGGTAAGTTTGGCGGCGTGAGTGAAGGAGGCTTTGTTGCGAAATAGAAAGCCGATTCTAAATTTGATTTTGTATTGGAGATGTTTGATATGAATCTGGAAGGAGAGTTTACAGTCTAGCCAGACACCTAGGTATTTGTATTTGTCCACATATTCTAGGTCAGAACCATCCAGAATAGTGATGATAGTCGGTCGGGCGGGTGCGGGCAGCGAACGGTTGAAAAGCATGCATTTGGTTTTAATAGCGTTTAAGAGCAGTTGGAGGCAACGGAAGGAGTGTTGAAGCTCGGACGATACAAAAGAGAGGTTGAACAGACTGGTAATAGGGGTTTCAACAATGACAACGGATAATTTTAGAAAGAGAGGGTCCAGATTGTCTAGCTCAGCTGATTTGTACGGGTCCAGGTTTTGCAGCTCTTTCAGAACATCTGCTATCTGGATTTGGGTGAAGGAGAAGCAGATTTCTGGGTGTGGTAGAATAGATTCAGGGCATAATGTGCAGACAGGGGTAAGGTGGGGTGCAGGTACAGTGGAGGTAAACCCAGGCACTGAGTGATGATAAGAGAGGTTGCATCTCTGGACACGCTGGTTATACTGGGTGAGGTCAGCGCATGTGTGGGAGGTGGGACAAAGGAGGAATCTGAGGCATGTAGAGTGGGACTAGGGGCTCCACAGTAAACTAAATTAATGATAACTATCCTAAACAACAGTATACAAGGCATATTGACATTTGAGAGAGACATAAAGCGAGGTATAAAGCAGATCCAGCAGACTCCAGATCAAAGAACACATTTTCAACGGTCTTACATCCGTTGCTCGCGCTTCTTGGCCCAAGCAAGTCTCTTCTTCTTATTGGTGTCCTTTAGTAGTGGTTCCTTTGCAGCAATTTGACCATGAAGGTCTTTATTTTCTCTGAACAGTTGATGTTGAGATGTGTCTGTTACTTAAACTCTGTTAAGAATTTATTTGGGCTGCAATCTGAGGCTGGTAAATCTAATGAACTCATCCTCTGCAGCAGAGGTAACTCTGGGTCTTCCTTTCCTGTGCTGGTCCTCATGAGAGCCAGGTAACTCTAATGAACGTATCCTCTGCAGCAGAGGTAACTCTGGGGCTTCCTTTCCTGTGTTGGTCCTCATGAGAGCCAGTTAACTCTAATGAACTTATCCTCTGCAGCAGAGGTAACTCTGGGGCTTCCTTTCCTGTGGTGGTCCTCATGAGAGCCAGTTATTTCTAATGAACTTGTCCTCTGTAGTTGAGGTAACTCTGGGTCCTCCTTTCCTGTGGTGGTCCTCATGAGAGCCAGTTTCATCACAGCGCTGGATGGTTTTTGCGACTGCACTTGAAGAAACTTTCAAAGGTCTTGAAATGTTCCGTATTGACTGACCTTAACGTTTAAAAGTAAAGATGGACTGTCGTCTCTCTTTGCTTATTTGAGCTGTTCTTGCCATAATATGGACTTGGTCTTTTACCAATTAGGGCTATCTTCTGAATACCACCCCTACCTTGTCACAACACAACTGTTTGGCTCAAACGCATTAAGAAGAAATTCCACAAAAATAACTTTTAAGAAAGCACACCTGTTAATGAAATTCATTCCAGGTGACTACCTCATGAAGCTGGTTGAGAGAATGCCAAGAGTGTGCAAAGCTGTCATCAAGGCAAAGGCTGGCTATTTGAAGAATCCAAATGTAAAATATATTTTGATTTGTTTAACACTTTTTTGGTTACTACATGATTCCATATGTGTTATTTCATAGTTTTGATGTCTTCAGTGTTATTCTACGATGTACTGTAGAAAGTAGTAAAAATAGTAATAAAATGTGATTTGATTTAATGAACTTATCCTCTACAGCAGAGGTAACTCTGGGTCTTCCCTTCCTGTGGTGGTCCTCATGAGAGCCAGTTTCATCATAGCGCTGGATGGTTTTTGCGACTGCACTTGAAGAAACTTTGAAACTTCTTGAAATTTTACAGATTGACTGACATTCATGTCTTAAAGTAATGATGGACTGTTGTTTCTCTTTGCTTATTTGAGCTGTCCTTGCCATAATATGGACTTTACCTTTAGTATTTTACCACCTCTACCTTGCCACAACACAATTGATTGGCTCAAACGCATTAAGAAGGAAAGAAATTCCTCAAATTAACTTTTAACTAGGCACACCTGTTATTTGAAATGCATTCCAGGTGACTACCTCATGAACCTGGTTGAGAGAACGCCAAACGTTTGAAGTATCTCAAATATAAAATGTATTTTATTTTGTTTAACACTTTTTTGGTTACTACATGATTAAATATATGTCATTTCATGTTTTTGATTTCTTCACTATTATTCTACATTGTAGAAAATAAATAAATAAAACTAAATGAAAACCCTTGAGTAGGTCTGTCCAGACTTTGGACTGGTACTGTACATAGTGGAAGGTGATCATACAGTCATATTGTTACACAACAGTTCCAGAACAGGCAACAAGCAACAGTTCCAGAACAAGCAACAAGCAACAGTTCCAGAACAAGCAACAAGCAACAGTTCCAGAACAAGCAACAGTTCCAGAACAAGCAACAGTTCCAGAACAAGCAACAGTTCAGCAACAAGCAACAGTTCCAGAACAAGCAACAAGCAACAGTTCCAGAACAAGCAACAAGCAACAGTTCCAGAACAAGCAACAGTTCCAGAACAAGCAACAGTTCCAGAACAAGCAACAAGCAACAGTTCCAGAACAAGCAACAAACAACAGTTCCAGAACAAGCAACAAGCAACAGTTCCAGAACAAGCAACAGTTCCAGAACAAGCAACAAGCAACAGTTCCTGAACAAGCAACAAGCAACAGTTCCAGAACAAGCAACAGTTCCAGAACAAGCAACAAGCAACAGTTCCAGAACAAGCAACAGTTCCAGAACAAGCAACAAGCAACAGTTCCAGAACAAGCAACAAACAACAGTTCCAGAACAAGCAACAAGCAACAGTTCCAGAACAAGCAACAAACAACAGTTCCAGAACAAGCAACAAGCAACAGTTCCAGAACAAGCAACAGTTCCAGAACAAGCAACAGTTCCAGAACAAGCAACAAGCAACAGTTCCAGAACAAGCAACAAACAACAGTTCCAGAACAAGCAACAAGCAACAGTTCCAGAACAAGCAACAGTTCCAGAACAAGCAACACGCAACAGTTCCAGAACAAGCAACAAGCAACATTCCCGGTGACTACCTCATGAAGCTGGTTGAGAGAATGCCAAGAGTTTGCAAAGCAGCTGTCATCAAGGCAAAGGGTGGCTACTTTGTTTAAGACTTTTTTTGGTTACTACATGATCGCCATATGTCTTATTTCATAGTTTTGATGTCTTAACTGTTATTCTACAATGTAGAAAATAGTAGAAAGAAAGAAAACCCTGGATTTTGCAGGTGTGTCCAAACCTTTTACTGGTACTCTATATCTCAATTTTTGTATTGTTTTATCTAAATAAGCTTTGTTGAACAAGAAGCTATCATTATTATTGAATGTGCATAATGCATGGTTCTGGTTGCATTTTTAACAAAAAAGGGCATTTTCAAAAACAGAATTAAAAGCCAGATCAGTGATTATTGCAAAAAAAAGCAGGTTAAACTATTTTGATAAAATAATTTGAATATTAGTGGGTCTTATTGTTGTGGAAGGCTTATATTTATCCTAGGTATAACTAAGTCCTGATTATTGCTTATTGTTTGAAATTCAGTGTATTTGACCTTTAATTGTAGCAGGAATTAGGCTATAGGACATTAACACAGGTCTCATCAACAGTCTCTCAAGCCAACGTGCTCGTGAGTAGCCAGCTAATCTTTATATTTCAAGTTGAGCCAGCTTGGATCCATTTGCTAGCTAACAAGGTATAACAGTTGAGCCAGCTTGGATCCATTTGCTAGCTAACAAGGTGTAACAATTGAGCCAGCTTGGATCCATTTGCTAGCTAACAAGGTATAACAGTTGAGCCAGCTTGGACCTATTTGCTAGCTAACAAGGTATAACAGTTGAGCCAGCTTGGACCTATTTGCTAGCTAACAGGGTATAACAGTTGAATAGTAATATACACCAATGGCACAACAAACTGAATATCCATTTTCCAGAATCCTCAACAGCAAATAAAGAGTTGCAACCTCTAGTCAGAGAGGAAGATGTGATCTCTCAACTATGTTGGTGGGAGAAGCAGGGGGAGGGTCTTTGCGTGTGAAGCAGGGGGAGGGTCTTGGCGTGAGAGGTAGGGGGAGGGGCTTGGGGTGAGGGGGAGGTGCTTGGCTTAAGAGGCAGGGGGAGGGGCTTGGCGTGAGAAGCAGGGGGGGGGGGCTTGGTGTGTAAACCATAGAGGAAGAGGCAAAGATAAAATATATCCAAAATAAGGCCAATGCGTTTCTGTGGGTTTATTTTGGGCCTCAGCTTGTCGCCTGCCTTCCTGCCTTTGGGACGACTCCTATTGTTATGGAGGAGACGTGCATCTCATCATTATTTACAGATCTCTGGTGTAAATGGGGAAATGCACACAGCACAGAGGAGCGAAGGAGACTAAAAATACAAACACCAGAACATAAAAACTCAAATAAAACCTAGATTCATAAAACCATCAATTTGAATTCATCGTCTTAATTTGACATATATTGACCAGCCGTAGCTCAACAGTTTTGTCATGTGTAAAAAGAATGGTCCACCACCCAAAGGACATCCAGACAACTTGACACAACTGTGGGAAGAATTGGAGTCAACATGGGAGCAGAATTACCTGTAGAAAATTTTCAACACCTTGTAGAGTCCATGCCCCGACGAATTGAGGCTGTTCGGAGGGCAAAAGGAGATGCAACTCTATATTGGGAAGGTGTTCCTAATGTTTTGCACACTCAGTGTATATCTGTACTAGCCACGCAGGGAAGCAGAACAGAAACTATAAAACAGATGACCAGGACAGTGGATCAGCTCTCTGCACTGCCAGGCGAGGTGGTTACCAACTTGCCGATCGACTGGTCCATCTACAAGGCATTACTAGTCGATCTCCAAATGTTTGTAAAAAAAAATGTAAATATAAAGCCTTGTGGTTCCTGTTATTTATATTCGTTCACACTGTTTGGCGGTAGACTTGATTCAAGCAAAGTGCTCCCATTTTGAACCGCCTTGATGAGCAAATCAAGTGCACCTATAGGTCTACCGCTGCCCAATCAGATAGCTCAGATTACCGTGTCTGCACGATTTCCTCGAGACATAGACTGTAAAAAGAAGACTTGAAAGCACAGCAAAGTTGATACTGTGAGATTTCAAATCTTTTAAATCCACAACTATATAATCAACAAATACAGCAAAGAGCTGCTGTTTTTCTGAGTATGTGTCACTTTGTTCAACACTTTTATAAGCCATTAAAATGTCTCCCTACTTCCACTCACGCTACAACCAGCTACAACCAGGTCTGCAGCTGTAATGAATGAATACAACCTGCACTGCAGCTGTAATGTAATGCAATGTGTTCCCATAAGCTTGTGTTGTTATTACTATTAGCATCTTGTCTCTTGTTTAATATCGAGGATTATTTATATTTCTCATAGGAGTAACAACACGAATTGGTTCGTGTGGTCAGAAATAATGTGTGCGACTTAAGTTGGCATCAGCTGGAAGACTGTCCCCTTTTCTCAGTGGAGAGAGCGGAGGGACAGTGTCCTTTAGACAGGTGAGAGGCAGGTCTCACTTCCCCTCAGCCTGACCATCAGTCCAGTAAAAAAAGCTCATTATTATGCTCACTCAGCTGTGCCTCACCAGTAATACAACAAATGATCTATAAATTATAAATTATATTACCAGGGTGATCATATATCTACATGTGGTAAATATAATTTCTAAATGTCTGTTAAGAACAGCATTAGCAGGGCATTTCAATCATAGACAATCTTAGTGATAATGCATTGGACCTATAGTCTACTACAAACTGCTACAGAACTGGTTTGTGCAGAATTGGTTAATGTTGCATAGACTCAGGAAGTGATCTTAACTCAGAAAAGGTTGGGGACCATTGTACAGGAGGGTATAGCTGAGTGCACCTCTCTCATATGGGTCACTTTCTGATCCTCGGCACTGACTTTAAGAAGCAGTTAGAGAGGACACACACACAGGGCATCACAGTGGCACTGACACGGCCCGCTACCAAAACTTGCGGGCTCTCCTTCACTGCAGCCAACGTGAGTAAAACATTTAAACGTGTTAACCCTCGCAAGGCTGCAGGCCCAGACGGCATCCCTAGCCGCGTCCTAAGAGCATGCGCAGACCAGCTGGCTGGTGTGTTCAAGGACATATTCAATCAATCCTTATCTCAGTCTGCTGTTCCCACATGCTTCAAGAGGGCCACCATAGTTCCTGTTCCCAAGAAAGCTAAGGGAACTGAGCTAAATGACTATCGCCCCGTAGCACTCACTTCTGTCATCATGAAGTGCTTTGAGGCTACTCAAGGACCATATCACCTCCACCTTACCTGACACCCTAGACCCACTCCTATTTGCTTACCGCCCCAATAGGTCCACAGACAACGCAATCCTAATCACACTGCCCTAAACAATCTGGACAAGAGGAATACCTATGTGAGAATGCTGTTCATCGACTACAGCTCAGCATTTAACACCATAGTACCCTCCAAACTCGTCATCAAGCTCGAGACCCTGGGTCTCGACCCCGCCCTGTGAAACTGGGTCCTGGACTTCCTGACGGTCCGCCCCCAGGTGGTGAGGGTAGGTAACAACATCTCCACCCCGCTGATCCTCAACACTGGGGCCCCACAAGGGTGCGTTCTCAGCCCTCTCCTGTACTCCCTGTTCACCCACGACTGCGTGGCCACGCACGCCTCCAACTCAATCATCAAGTTTGCAGACGACACTACAGTGGTAGGCTTGATTACCAACAACGACGAGACGGCCGACAGGGAGAAGGTGAGGGCCCTCGGAGTGTGGTGTCAGGAAAATAACCTCACACTCAATGTCAACGAAACAAAGGAGATGATTGTGGACGTCAGGAAACAGCAGGGGGAGCAGCCCCCTATCCACATCGACGGGACAGTAGTGGAGAAGGTGGAAATTTTTAAGTTCCTCGGCCAACACATCACGGACAAACTGAATTGGTCCACCCACACAGACAGCATGGTGAAGAAGGAGCAGCAGCGCCTCTTCAACCTCAGGAGGCTGAAGAAATTTGGCTTGTCACCTAAAACCCTCACAAACTTCTACAGATGCACAATCAATGCACAATCGAGAGCATCCTGCTGGGTTGTATCACCCCCTGCTCTGCAGTTGCCGTACAACTGTAAGGCTCTCCAGAGAGTAGTGAGGTCTGCACAACACATCACTGGGGGCAAACTACCTGCCCTCCAGGACACCTACACCACCCGATGTCACAGGAAGGCCATAATGATCATCAAGGACATCAACCACCCGAGCCACTGCCTGTTCACCCCGCTATCATCCAGAAGGCGAGGTCAGTACAGGTGCATCAAAGCTGGGACCGAGACTGAAAAACAGCTTCTATCTCAAGGCCATCAGACTGTTAAACAGCAACCACTAACATTGAGTGGCTGCTGCCAACACACTGACTCAACTCAACCCACTTCAATAATGGGAATTGATGGGAAAGGATGTAAAATATATCACTAGCCACTTTAAACAATGCTACCTAATATAATGTTTACATACCCTACATTATTCATCTCATATGTATACGTATATACTGTACTCTATCATCTACTGCATCCTTTAGTAATACATGTATCACTAGCCACTTTAACTATGCCACTGTTTACATACTCATCTCATATGTATATACTGTACTCGATACCATCTACTGTATTTTGCCTATGCTGCTCTGCACCATCACTCATTCATATCTTTATGTACATATTCTTTATCCCCTTACACTGTGTATAAGATATTAGTTTTGGAATTGTTAGTTAGATTACTTGTTGGTTATTACTGCATTGTCGGAACTGGAAGCACAAGCATTTCGCTACACTCGCATTAACATCTGCTAACCATGTGTATGTGACAAATACAATTTGATTTGATTTGATTTGATATTACTGCACGGTCGGAACTAGAAGCACAAGCATTTCGCTACACTCACATTAACATCTGCTAAACATGTGTATGTGACAAATAAAATTGGATTTGATTTGACCAACAACTTATCAACAACTGACCAACTGACCATCTGACCACCAACTGACCATCTGACCAATTGACCATCTGACCATCAACTGACCAACAACTGACCAACTGACCATCTGACCAACTGACCATCTGACTATCTGACCAACTGACCATCTGACCAACTGACCATCTGACCAACTGACTATCCGACTACCAACTGACCAACAACTGACCAACTGACCATCTGACCAACTGACCAACTGACCATCTGACCAACTGACCATCTGACCAACTGACCAACTGACCAACTGACCTTCTGACCAACTGACCAACTGACCAACTGACCATCTGACCAACTGACCATCTGACCATCAACTGACCACCAACTGACCATCTGACCAACTGACCAACTGACCATCTGACCATCCGACTACCAACTGACCAACAACTGACCAACTAACCATCCGACCAACAACTGACCAACAACTGACCAACTAACCATCTGACCAACTGACCACCAACTGACCATCTGACCACCTGACCATCTGACCAACTGACCATCTGGCCATCTGACCGATTGACCATCTAAACAACTGACCAACTGACCAACTGACCAACTGACCAACTGACCGATGGACTATCCGACCACCCCACCAACAACTGACCGCCAACGGACAAACTGACCAACAACTGACCAACTGACCACCTAACCAACTGACCGATGGACTATCCGACCACCCCACCAACAACTGACCAACAACTGACCAACTGACCAACTAACCATCTGACCAACAACTGACCAATAACTGACCATCTGGCCAACCGACCAACAACTGACCAACAACTGACAAACTAACCATCTGACCAACTGACCACCAACTGACCATCTGACCAACTGACCATCTGGCCATCTGACCAATTGACCATCTAAACAACTGACCAACTGACCAACTGACCAACTGACCGACTGACCAACTGACCGACTGACCAACTGACCACCGACTGACCAACAACTGACCAACTGACTGACCAACAACTGACCATCTGACCAACTGTCCATCTGGCACTCTGACCAACTGACCATATGACCAGCTGACCATCTAAACAACTGATCAACTGACCAACTGACCATCTGACCAACTGGCCATCTGGCCAACTGACCAACTGACCAACTGGCCATCTGACCAACTTGCCATCTGGCCAACTGACCAACTGACCAACTGACCAACTGACCAAAATGGCACTGGAAGAAATGGCAGTAGTTTTACAGGTGATATTTTATGGGGGGGTTTTCGCGTTATTTGTAACTTCTTTTGTTCATAAGGTTTCTGCAACCGTATTTTACGGCAAAAAAGAGCTTCTGGATATCAGGACAGGACACTCACCTCTGATTTTTTCTTCAACAAGCAAAACACACAAGACATTCTCCAATCACCCGACAGGGCCAACATCCCCGTTATTTGCAAGAGGAAGCGACGCAGGTACAGAGGACAAAGAGCTGGATGCCTGGTCAGGACCCGCAAAAGGCAAGTGGGAAAGCTGCCATTACCGTCAATACTACTAGCCAACGTGCAATCATTAAACTAGACAAGGTACAATCACAAATATCCTACCAACGGGACATCAAAAACAGTAATATCCTATGTTTCACGGAATCGTGGCTGAATGATGACATGGATATTCAGCTGGCAGGATACACGCTGCACCGTCAAGATAGAACAGCACACGAGGGGGGGCGGGGGGGGGTGTCTGTGCATATTTGTAAACAACAACTGGTGTACGAAATCTAAGGAAGTCTCTAGATTTTGCTCGCCTGAAGTAGAATATATTGTGATAAATTGCAGGCCACACTACTAGCCTAGAGAGTTTTCAGCTATACTTTTCGTAGCTGTTTATTTATCACCACAGACAGATGCTGGAACTGAGACCACACTCAGTCAGCTGTATAAGAAAATAAGCAAACAGGAAACCACTCACCTAGAGGCGGCACTCCTAGTGGTCGGAGACTTTAATGCAGGGAAATTTAAAACAGTTCTACCAAATTTCCATCAACATGTTAAATGTGCAACGGGGAATGGGGAAAAAGTATAAATCATCGGTACTCCACTCAGAGAAACGTGTACAAAGCTCTCCCTCGCCCTCCATTTGGTAAATCCGACCACAACTCTATCCTCCTGATTCCTGCTTACAAGCAAAAAATTAAAGCAGGAAGCACCAATGACTCGGTGTACAAAAAAGTGTTCAGATGAAGCAGATGCTAAAAGACAGGACTGTTTTGCTGTCACAGACTGGAACATGTGTGATCGCGCTTGTAGTCAACTTGAGGAAGACCATTAAACAGGTCAACATACACAAGGCCGCAGGGCCAGACGGGTTACCAGGACGGGTGCTCAGGGCATGTGCTGACCAACTGGCAGGTGTCTTCACTGACATGTTCAACCTGTCCCTGATTGAGTCTGTAATTCCAACATGTTTCAAGCAGACCACCATAGTCTCTGTGCCCAGTAACACAAAGGCAACTTGCCTAAATGACTACAGACTCATCGCACTCACGTCCATAGCCATGAAGTGCTTTGAAAGGTTGGTAATGGCTCACATCAACAAATTATCCCAGAAACTCCAATTTGCATACCGCCCAAACAGATCCACAGATGATGTAATCTCTATTGCACTCCACACTCCCCTTTCCCACCTGGACAAAAGGAACACTTATGTGAAAATGCTATTCATTGACTACAGCTCAGCGTTCAACACCATAGTACCCTCAAAGCTAATCACTAAGCTATGGACCCTGGGACTAAACACCTCCCTCTGCAACTGAATCCTGGACTTCCTGACAGGCCACTCCCAAGTGGTAAGGGTAGGTAACAACACATCTGCCACGCTGATCCTCAACACTGGAGCTCCCCAGGGGTGCATGCTCAGTCCCCTCCTGTACTCCCTGTTCACCCACGACTGGATGGCCAAGCACGACTCCAACAACATCATTAACCTGTTTGGAGTAGGGGGCAGCATTTTCACTTTTGGATAAGTAGCATTGCCCAAACTGAACTGCCCCCTACTTTGTCCCAGATCCTAATATATGCATAGTATTACTAGTATTGGATAGAAAACACTCTGAAGTTTTTAAAACAGTTTGAATCATGTCTGTGAGTATAACAGAACTTATTTAGCAGGCGAAACCCAGAGGACAAACCATTCAGATTTATTTTTCAAGTCACTGTCTTTTCAATATGTTTTCATGGGGATCCAGAATTCTAATCGACTTGCAGTTCCTACAGCTTTCACTGGATGTCACCAGTTTGTAGAAATTGGCTGAGGGTTTTCCTTTGTGTATTGAAAGAAGTACTATAGCTCAGAACGAACGTCACTTGATGTGTACCTTTTGATAGAGGCACTTAACCAGAAAAGTAGCGTCAGTTTGTTTTGCTCCTGTATTGAACACAGATCATCCTGTCTTCAATTTGATCGATTATATATGTTTAGAAATACCTACAGTTGTATTACAAAAGTAGTTTGAAATGTTTTGGCAAAGTTTACAAGTAACTTTTGAGATACTTTGTAGGGACGTTGCGTAAATTGGAAGCGTATTTCTGGATTAAATGCGCCAAATAAATGGGCATTTTGGATATATATCGACGGAATTAATCGAACAAAAGGACCATTTGTGATGTTTATGGGACAAATAGGAGTGCCAACAAAAGAAGCTCATCACAGGTAAGGCATGATTTATATTTTATTTATGTGTTTTGTGTCAGGCCTGCAGAGTTGAAATATGCTACTATCTCATTGTTTACTGTTGTGCTATCACCAGATAATAGCATCTTATGCTTTCGCCAAAAAGCTTTTTTGAAATCTGACATGATGGCTGGATTCACAACGAGTGTAGCTTTAATTTGCTATCTTGCATGTGTAATTTAATGAAAGTTTGAATTTGCCTGCCTGACCTAACTGCCTGCCCCATACTGCCTGCCCTGACCACGCTGTCTCCCTACAGGGAGCCACCATTGTGAGGCATGAGGAGCTACTCCTGGACCTTTTGGAACGGCTTTGTTCCCTGATGGAACGCCATCAGGTTCAAGACTATTATGGAGCAAATCAGGGAGTTATCTCAAAGGCAGCCCGCCACCTATGAGACCCCCCAACCACCCAGTAACCTGTCTACTATTAGTGGGGGGGTTTGTACAGCCTACCCCGTCTCCCCGAGAACCCCGCTTACCACTTCCGGAGCAATATTCGTGGGATCCTGGAACCTGCCGGGGTTTTCTTTCTCAGTGCTCCCTCATTTTTGAGCTGCAGCCATCTTCATTTCCTTCGAATCTGTTGAAGATAGCATATATTATTACACTAGTGTCGGGAAGGGCGCTCTACCTGGCTATGGCAGTTTGGGAGCAACAATCTGCAATTTGTTGTGATGTGGAAGACTTCATGGCAGAGGTGAGGAAGGTTTTCGATTCTCCAGTATCCGGAAGAGAAGCGTCCTGAAAACGACTTGAATTACGTCAAGACTCCCATAGTGTGGCAGACTACCCTATAGACTTTCACACGTCTGCCGCCGAGAGGGCCTGGAATCCGGAGTCCCTGTTCGATACCTTTCTTCATGGATTATCAGAGGTGACAAAAGATGAGCTAGCTGCTCGGGAGTTACCAGTGGACCTCGATTCCCTCATCGCCCTCATCATTAGGATTGATGGACATCTATGGGAACGCAGGAGTGAGAGGTCTGGCCTAGGTTACACTCGTCCATCCGCTGCGGCTCTGACACAATCTGGAAGTCCCCGAAGACTGTTTTTCCGAGAGGATCCGAGACCACCCAAGCTCCCTTGAGAATCATCGACCATAGGTGAGTTGGATACACCGGGAAGAGCTAGATTATCCCCTAGGGAACATTCACACAGGTTAAGCTCCAACAGTTGTCTATATTGTGGTGCTACAGGGCATTACATAGCCACCTGCCCAGTGAAGAGACCTGACTCATTAGTAGGTACGATTACACTGGTGAGCCAGACTGGAAATTCTCTAATTCCCATTACCCAAACTCCTTTTTTTGTGATCCTGCTGTGAAGAGACCAGTCTAAGTCTCTCCAGGTGCTCATTGACTCTGGGGCAGAATATAGTTTCATGGACGCTACCCTGGTATCAGAACTAAGTATCCCTACTTAACTCCTCTCCGTTCCCATGGCCGCCAGGGCACTGGACGGCAGCTTCATTGGTAGAGTCACGCACAGTTACCATTAAAATGCGGGTAGTCAATACATCTTCTCCTCATTCAGTCTCACCAATCCCTATTTCTTTGGGATTTTCTTGGCTCCAGAAGCACAACCCCGATATTGACTGGACCATGGGTCCAATCATGGGTTGGAGCCCGTTCTGCACCACACCACCTCGAGGCCGGTTATTTCCCTGTCTGATCCTGAGACCAAGGCCATGGAGTACATCGTGGCCACTCTCCCATCTGTACAGTTCTACTGCCACTCCCTCTGAATCTGAGACCATCCTCCCTGCCTCATGTTTGGCGGCTTTGGTTGTTTGGGTTATTGAGGCTCTGGTCCGTAAGAAACAACGTTCCCAGGCACAACGTGCCCTCTGATTCGGCACGGCCTCAGGTCCTGGAATGGGCTCACTCCTCCAGGCTTACCTGTCATCCTGGAGCTCGTCGTACCCTTTCCTCCGACAATGCTTCTGGTGGCCCACCATGGCTCCTGATGTCTCGGCCTTCGTCGCTGCATGCATGGTGTCTGCTCAAAGCAAGACTCCGTGGCAAGCTCTGTCTGGCCTCCTTCAGCCACTCCCTATCTCTCATCGCACCTTTTCCCATATTTCGTCACTGGGCTTCCTCCGTCAGATGGTAACACCACCATGCTGACGGTGGTGGATGGGTTCCCCAGATGTTCGTCAGCCACTGTCGGCGTACCTGGAAAAGAGCTCGGGCAGCTCTTCTCAAGACCACCTCTGGGTATCACCGGCAAGCGGACTGCCACCGGACTCTGGCTCCCCGCTATTGGGTCGGGCAGAGGGTATGGTTGTCCTCATGGGACCTGTCCCTCCGGGTGGAATCCCACAAACTTTCCCCCCGTTTCATTGGTCCTTTCCCCATTGCTAGAGTCCTTAGTTCCACTGCTGTCCGTCTGCTGTCACCCCGTACCCTCCGTGTTCACCCAACATTTCATCTGTCCAAGCCTTTGTCTTCTGTTTCTAGGCCAATTTCTAGGTGTCATCGACAGTCAGCCAGCATACACGGTGAGACGCCTCCTGAGGGTTCGAGGGGCTTGGGTTTCCAGGACCTGGTTGACTGTGGGATATGGGCCAGAGAAGAGGTGCTGGGTTCCCGCTAAAGACGTCCTGGATCCGACTGTTGTCACCGTCGGCACCCCGGTCAGCCAGGTGGTGCCCAGGTAGGATGCCACCTGGTGCCCAGGTAGGACGCCAGGTGGCGCCCAGGTAGGACGCCAGGTGGCGCCCAGGTAGGACGCCAGGTGGCGCCCAGGTAGGACGCCAGGTGGCGCCCAGGTAGGACGCCAGGTGGCGCCCAGGTAGGACGCCACTTGGTGCCCAGGTAGGACGCCAGGTGGTGCCCAGGTAGGACGCCAGGTGGTGCCCAGGTGGTGCCCAGGTAGGACGCCAGGTGGAGCCCAGGTAGGACGCCAGGTGGAGCCCAGGTAGGACGCCAGGTGGCGCCCAGGTAGGACGCCAGGTGGCGCCCAGGTAGGACGCCAGGTGGCGCCCAGGTAGGACGCCAGGTGGCGCCCAGGTAGGACGCCAGGTCGTGCCCATAGAGAGGTGTGTGCGCTCGCTCCACATCATGGGAAGACAGACAGACACACCCACTATGACTGGCCAGTCACGCCCCCTGGTTGCTCATCATTTTATTTAGTGGGATGTTTATTCCTTTAATTTGGTTTTCAGTATCATTTTAATTTTACATTTGCTCTTTTGAAATTGTTGATTGTGAACCTGAAACCTAAAACAAAACTATTTTTACAGGCTACATAACATTCTCATAATGCAATGTGTGTAGGTGATGTGTGTACCTACAGTATTCAAGGTGCAATAGTGCACTGATTGCTTTTGTTGTGTGAACACAGTAGTAAATTGTGATGAATAGACTGAACGCAGATTATATACACATTTTAAAAATATATTTTACACTGTCACGGCCTGATCTGTTTCACCACCTCCAGGTGTCAGCCGTCTTCCCAATCAGTTCCTGGGTATTGATTCCATCGTTCCCTGTTTGTCTGTTGCCAGTTGCCTCTAACCCTAGGAAGCTCTTTGCCACCTTCTCCTCCCTACTGAATCCTCCTCCCCCTCCCCCCCCCTCCTCCCTCTCTGCAGATGACTTCGTCAACCATTTTGAAAAGAAGGTCGACGACATCCGATCCTCGTTTGCTAAGTCAAACGACACCGCTGGTTCTGCTCATACTGCCCTACCCTGTGCTCTGACCTCTTTCTCCCCTCTCTCTCCAGATGAAATCTCGCTTCTTGTGACGGCCGGCCGCCCAACAACCTGCCCGCTTGACCCTATCCCCTCCTCTCTTCTCCAGACCATTTCCGGAGACCTTCTCCCTTACCTCACCTCGCTCATCAACTCATCCCTGACCGCTGGCTACGTCCCTTCCGTCTTCAAGAGAGCGAGAGTTGCACCCCTTCTGAAAAAACCTACACTCGATCCCTCCGATGTCAACAACTACAGACCAGTATCCCTTCTTTCTTTTCTCTCCAAAACTCTTGAACGTGCCGTCCTTGGCCAGCTCTCCCGCTATCTCTCTCAGAATGACCTTCTTGATCCAAATCAGTCAGGTTTCAAGACTAGTCATTCAACTGAGACTGCTCTTCTCTGTATCACGGAGGCGCTCCGCACTGCTAAAGCTAACTCTCTCTCCTCTGCTCTCATCCTTCTAGACCTATGGGCATCTCCGGCGCGGCCCACGCTTGGATTGCGTCCTACCTGACAGGTCGCTCCTACCAGGTGGCGTGGCGAGAATCTGTCTCCTCGCCACGCGCTCTCCCCACTGGTGTCCCCCAGGGCTCTGTTCTAGGCCCTCTCCTATTCTCGCTATACACCAAGTCACTTGGCTCTGTCATAACCTCACATGGTCTCTCCTATCATTGCTATGCAGACGACACACAATTAATCTTCTCCTTTCCCCCTTCTGATGACCAGGTGGCGAATCGCATCTCTGCATGTCTGGCAGACATATCAGTGTGGATGACGGATCACCACCTCAAGCTGAACTTCGGCAAGACGGAGCTGCTCTTCCTCCCGGGGAAGGACTGCCCGTTCCATGATCTCGCCATCACGGTTGACAACTCCATTGTGTCCTCCTCCCAGAGCGCTAAGAACCTTGGCGTGATCCTGGACAACACCCTGTCGTTCTCAACCAACATCATGGCGGTGGCCCGTTCCTGTAGGTTCATGCTCTACAACATCCGCAGAGTACGACCCTGCCTCACACAGGAAGCGGCGCTGGTCCTAATCCAGGCACTTGTCATCTCCCGTCTGGATTACTGCAACTCGCTGTTGGCTGGGCTCCCTGCCTGTGCCATTAAACCCCTACAACTCATCCAGAACGCCGCAGCCCGTCTGGTGTTCAACCTTCCCAAGTTCTCTCACGTCACCCCGCTCCTCCGCTCTCTCCACTGGCTTCCAGTTGAAGCTCGCATCCGCTACAAGACCATGGTGCTTGCCTACGGAGCTGTGAGGGGAACGGCACCGCAGTACCTCCAGGCTCTGATCAGGCCCTACACCCAAGCAAGGGCACTGCGTTCATCCACCTCTGGCCTGCTCGCCTCCCTACCACTGAGGAAGTACAGTTCCCGCTCAGCCCAGTCAAAACTGTTCGCTGCTCTGGCCCCCCAATGGTGGAACAAACTCCCTCACGACGCCAGGACAGCGGAGTCAATCACCACCTTCCGGAGACACCTGAAACCCCACCTCTTCAAGGAATACCTAGGATAGGATAAGTAATCCTTCTCACCCCCCCCCCCCCCTCCTCCTCCCCCTTAATGATTTAGATGCACTATTGTAAAGTGGCTGTTCCACTGGATGTCAGAAGGTGAATTCACCAATTTGTAAGTCGCTCTGGATAAGAGCGTCTGCTAAATGACTTAAATGTAATGTAATGTAATGTCTTGTCAAGTCAACCAGCGTGTTTTTCCGTGCTCCTGCTTTTTCTTATCTCTCTTTTGCTAGTTCTTCCGGTTTTGACCCTTGCCTGCCTTGACCCTGAAACCACCTGCCTGACCATACTGCCTGCCCTGACCTCGAGCCTGCCTGCCACTCTGTACCTCCTGGACTCCTGACCTTGTTATGATCTTTTGCCTCTCCCTTGGATTATAATATATATCATAGACTCAAACCATCTGCCTCCCATGTCTGCATTTGGGTCTCGCCCTGTGCCCTTATAAAACAACGCTGGTCTATCAGTGTGTATATATATATATATATATATATATATATATATATATATATACTGTACTACTCTGATCTAGCAGTGTATGTATATAGTTACTATGCTGGTCTAACAGTATATCTGGTATATCTATGTATAGATACTATATGACGTTGGAGTTCCGGGTTGGAGCGAGCGGTCGCATCTACACTTCGGTCCGCAGGTAGTATAACTTTTCATTACATTTTCATTACATTTCATTATAGCAATTTCTTCTTAGCTAGCTACATAGCCGTCTTTGTATCAAGGATAATTGCGTAATTATCGTATTTCGTCGTCCTAACGTAGTCTACACTGCTATCTGCCTAGCAGCTAGCTAACGTCCACCGTCTACTAGCACTGTAGAAACTATTACACTCAACTGAACGACTCGATTAGTGTAGTGTTAGCTAGCTACATAGTTGTCTTTGCTGTCTTCGTATCCAAAATAATTGTGTAGTTTAGAGTGTGTAGACTTTTAGTGATTATCTTAATTTACCGAGGTTAGCTAGCCAGCTATTTGTCGTCCTTAACGTAGGAGATACTGCTAGCTAGCTAGCCAACAGCTAGCCAACGTCTACCGAATTGAACTTCAACTACCCGGTCCACATTCCGCTTCGCTCCACAGGTAGTATCACATTTTCATTTCACTTCATTACAGTACAACGGTTTGATTTGTTTGATCGTAGCTAGCTAGCTACATAGCCGTCTTTGTATCTAAGACAATTGTGTAGTCTAGAGCGATTTTCTAGGTTAGCTAGCCAGCTATTGTCGTTCTTTTAACGTAACGTAACGTAATCAACACTGCTAGCTAGCCAGCTAGCCCCCGAATAGCAGCACTGTAGAAACTATTACACTCGACGGAACGACTTGATTAGTGTAGTGTCAACAACGCACCCACTGCCAGCTAGCCTACAAAGTCAACAACGCAGCCACTGCCAGCCACTGCCAGCTAGCCTAGTCAATAAGATTCTTGCTACGTAAGCTTAACTTTCTGAACATTCGAGACGTGTAGTCCACTTGTCATTCCAATCTCCTTTGCATTAGCGTAGCCTCTTCTGTAGCCTGTCAACTATGTGTCTATCTATCCCTGTTCTCTCCTCTCTGCACAGACCATACAAACGCTCCACACCGCGTGGCCGCGGCCACCCTAATCTGGTGGTCCCAGCGCGCACGACCCACGTGGAGTTCCAGGTCTCCGGTAGCCTCTGGAACTGCCGATCTGCGGCCAACAAGGCAGAGTTCATCTCAGCCTATGCCTCCCTCCAGTCCCTCGACTTCTTGGCACTGACGGAAACATGGATCACCACAGATAACACTGCTACTCCTACTGCTCTCTCTTCGTCCGCCCACGTGTTCTCGCACACCCCGAGAGCTTCTGGTCAGCGGGGTGGTGGCACCGGGATCCTCATCTCTCCCAAGTGGTCATTCTCTCTCTCTCCCCTTACCCATCTGTCTATCGGTTCCTTTGAATTCCATGCTGTCACAGTTACCAGCCCTTTCAAGCTTAACATCCTTATCATTTATCGCCCTCCAGGTTCCCTCGGAGAGTTCATCAATGAGCTTGATGCCTTGATAAGCTCCTTTCCTGAGGACGGCTCACCTCTCACAGTCCTGGGCGACTTTAACCTCCCCACGTCTACCATTAACTCATTCCTCTCTGCCTCCTTCTTTCCACTCCACTCCTCTTTTGACCTCACCCTCTCACCTTCCCCCCTACTCACAAGGCAGGCAATACGCTCGACCTCATCTTTACTAGATGCTGTTCTTCCACTAACCTCATTGCAACTCCCCTCCAAGTCTCCGACCACTACCTTGTATCCTTTTCTCTCTCGCTCTCATCCAACACTTCCCACACTGCCCCTACTCGGATGGTATCGCGCCGTCCCAACCTTCGCTCTCTCTCCCCCGCTACTCTCTCCTCTTCCATCCTATCATCTCTTCCCTCTGCTCATACCTTCTCCAACCTATCTCCTGATTCTGCCTCCTCAACCCTCCTCTCTTCCCTTTCTGCATCCTTTGACTCTCTATGTCCCCTATCCTCCAGGCCGGCTCGGTCCTCCCCTCCCGCTCCGTGGCTCGACGACTCATTGCGAGCTCACAGAACAGTGCTCCGGGCAGCCGAGCGGAAATGGAGGAAAACTCGCCTCCCTGCGGACCTGGCATCCTTTCACTCCCTCCTCTCTACATTTTCCTCCTCTGTCTCTGCTGCTAAAGCCACTTTCTTCCACTCTAAATTCCAAGCATCTGCCTCTAACCCTAGGAAGCTCTTTGCCACCTTCTCCTCCCTACTGAATCCTCCTCCCCCCCCCTCCTCCCTCCCTGCAGATGACTTCGTCAACCATTTTGAAAAGAAGGTCGACGACATCCGATCCTCGTTAGCTAAGTCAAACAACACCGCTGGTTCTGCTCACACTGCCCTACCCTGTGCTCTGACCTCTTTCTCCCCTCTCTCTCCAGATGAAATCTCGCTTCTTGTGACGGCCGGCCGCCCAACAACCTGCCAACTTGACCCTATCCCCTCCTCTCTTCTCCAGACCATTTCCGGAGACCTTCTCCCTTACCTCACCTCGCTCATCAACTCATCCCTGACCGCTGGCTACGTCCCTTCCGTCTTCAAGAGAGCGAGAGTTGCACCCCTTCTGAAAAAACCTACACTCGATCCCTCCGATGTCAACAACTACAGACCAGTATCCCTTCTTTCTTTTCTCTCCAAAACTCTTGAACGTGCCATCCTTGGCCAGCTCTCCCGCTATCTCTCTCAGAATGACCTTCTTGATCCAAATCAGTCAGGTTTCAAGACTAGTCATTCAACTGAGACTGCTCTTCTCTGTATCACGGAGGCGCTCCGCACTGCCAAAGCTAACTCTCTCTCCTCTGCTCTCATCCTTCTAGACCTATCGGCTGCCTTCGATACTGTGAACCATCAGATCCTCCTCTCCACCCTCTCCGAGTTGGGCATCTCCGGCGCCACCCACGCTTGGATTGCGTCCTACCTGACAGGTCGCTCCTACCAGGTGGCGTGGCGAGAATCTGTCTCCTCGCCACGCGCTCTCACCACTGGTGTCCCCCAGGGCTCTGTTCTAGGCCCTCTCCTATTCTCGCTATACACCAAGTCACTTGGCTCTGTCATAACCTCACATGGTCTCTCCTATCATTGCTATGCAGACGACACACAATTAATCTTCTCCTTTCCCCCTTCTGATGACCAGGTGGCGAATCGCATCTCTGCATGTCTGGCAGACATATCAGCGTGGATGACGGATCACCACCTCAAGCTGAACCTCGGCAAGACGGAGCTGCTCTTCCTCCCGGGGAAGGACTGCCCGTTCCATGATCTCGCCATCACGGTTGACAACTCCATGGTGTCCTCCTCCCAGAGCGCTAAGAACCTTGGCGTGATCCTGGACAACACCCTGTCGTTCTCAACTAACATCAAGGCGGTGGCCCGTTCCTGTAGGTTCATGCTCTACAACATCCGCAGAGTACGACCCTGCCTCACACAGGAAGCGGCGCAGGTCCTAATCCAGGCACTTGTCATCTCCCGTCTGGATTACTGCAACTCGCTGTTGGCTGGGCTCCCTGCCTGTGCCATTAAACCCCTACAACTCATCCAGAACGCCGCAGCCCGTCTGGTGTTCAACCTTCCCAAGTTCTCTCACGTCACCCCGCTCCTCCGCTCTCTCCACTGGCTTCCAGTTGAAGCTCGCATCCGCTACAAGACCATGGTGCTTGCCTACGGAGCTGTGAGGGGAACGGCACCGCAGTACCTCCAGGCTCTGATCAGGCCCTACACCCAAACAAGGGCACTGCGTTCATCCACCTCTGGCCTGCTCGCCTCCCTACCACTGAGGAAGTACAGTTCCCGCTCAGCCCAGTCAAAACTGTTCGCTGCTCTGGCCCCCCAATGGTGGAACAAACTCCCTCACGACGCCAGGACAGCGGAGTCAATCACCACCTTCCGGAGACACCTGAAACCCCACCTCTTCAAGGAATACCTAGGATAGGATAAAGTAATCCTTCTCACCCCCCTAAATGATTTAGATGCACTATTGTAAAGTGGCTGTTCCACTGGATGTCAGAAGGTGAATTCACCAATTTGTAAGTCGCTCTGGATAAGAGCGTCTGCTAAATGACTTAAATGTAAATGTAAAATTGTTGATCTATATATAGATAATGTACTACTCTGGTCTAACAGCATATCTGGTGTATCTATGTATAGATACTATATGATGTTGGTTTATCTATATATAGATAATGTACTACTCTGGTCTAACAGCATATCTGGTGAATCCACATCTACAATATACATAGATAAGCTGGTCTGTTCATTTCTGATTGTCATTTTATCATGTTTAACTGAATAGTCTGCTCTTTAGTCTCATTTCACTGAAAGGTATGTTCTTTGTAGCATAATGGTCTGGTCTGTTCGGGTCTTTATGTTACATCTGCTCCTGCCACGCCCTCTACTTCTCATCCTGTGTCTCCCTAACCTGCCCCCAGTGCTCTCTCCCTCTTCCTGTGTGTGTGTGGGTGGAGACAGCTGTGCTGGAGGCAGAGCAGATCCCTACCAGCTGCAACCTGTTCCATAATCAAGACCTCTACAAATACTCAGCCCTGCCACTTCCACGCTGCCACATCTTAACCTCTGCTCATTCTGCCCACTCTGACTTTGGCCCCTGTCTCCAGTCCAACATCTCGTCAGTCCTGCTACTCTGTCCTGGACCACACAATTGCTTCCTGTTTCACTGAATGGTCTGGTCTTTAGTCCTGTTTATCTGAATGGTCTGGTCTTTAGTCCTGTTTATCTGAATGGTCTGGTCTTTAGTCCTGTTTATCTGAATGGTCTTTAGTTCTGTTTATCAGAAGGGTCTGGTCTGTTTCAGCTCAGCCTCACAGAGCAGGAGCTGATGTGTTTATGCACACACACACACACACACACACACACACACACACACACACACACACACACACACACACACACACACACACACACACACACACACACACACACACACACACACACACACACACACACACACACACACAAAGAGATGCCTGACTTCCTCCCTACGTTTTATTCAAGGTATTTGAAGTGCACTAAAGAATCACCGATTTAGCCTTCATCTCTCTCTTTGTCTCTCTGGCTCCTTCCCCTCTCTATCTCTGTCTCTCCTTCTCACTCCTTCCCCTCTCTCTCTCTGTCTCTCCTTCTCACTCCTTCCCCTCTCTCTCTCTGTCTCTGCTTCTTACTCCTTCCCCTCTCTCTCTCTCTGTCTCTCCTTCTCACTCCTTCCCCTCTCTCTCTCTGTCTCTCCTTCTTACTCCTTCCCCTCTCTCTCTCTCTGTCTCTCCTTCTCACTCCTTCACCTCTCTATCTCTGCAAGTCCTTCTCGCTACTTCTCCTCTCTCTCTCTGTCTCTCCTTCTTACTCCTTCCCCTCTCTCTCTCTCTGTCTCTCCATCTCACTCCTTCCCCTCTCTCTCTCTCTCCTTCCCCTCTCTCTCTGCCTCTCCTTCTCACTCCTTCCCTCTCTATCTCTGTCTCTCCTTCACGCTCCTTCTCCTCTCTCTCTCTCTCCTTCTTACTCCTTCCCCTCTCTATCTCTGTCTCTCCTTCTCACTCCTTCTCCTCTCTCTCTGTCTCTCCTTCTCACTCCTTCCCTCTCTATCTCTGTCTCTCCTTCTCGCTCCTTCTCCTCTCTCTCTCTCTCCTTCTTACTCCTTCCCCTCTCTCTCTCTCTCTCTGTCTCTCCTTCTCACTCCTTCCCCTCTCTCTCTCTGTCTCTCCTTCTTACTCCTTCCCCTCTCTCTCTCTCTGTCTCTCATTCTCACTCCTTCCCCTCTCTCTCTCTGTCTCTGTCTCTCCTTCTCACTCCTTCACCTCTCTATCTCTGCAAGTCCTTCTCGCTACTTCTCCTCTCTCTCTCTGTCTCTCCTTCTTACTCCTTCCCCTCTCTCTCTCTCTCCTTCCCCTCTCTCTCTGCCTCTCCTTCTCACTCCTTCCCTCTCTATCTCTGTCTCTCCTTCACGCTCCTTCTCCTCTCTCTCTCTCTCCTTCTTACTCCTTCCCCTCTCTATCTCTGTCTCTCCTTCTCACTCCTTCTCCTCTCTCTCTGTCTCTCCTTCTCACTCCTTCCCTCTCTATCTCTGTCTCTCCTTCTCGCTCCTTCTCCTCTCTCTCTCTCTCCTTCTTACTCCTTCCCCTCTCTCTCTCTCTCTGTCTCTCCTTCTCACTCCTTCCCCTCTCTCTCTCTGTCTCTCCTTCTTACTCCTTCCCCTCTCTCTCTCTCTGTCTCTCATTCTCACTCCTTCCCCTCTCTCTCTCTGTCTCTGTCTCTCCTTCTCACTCCTTCACCTCTCTATCTCTGCAAGTCCTTCTCGCTACTTCTCCTCTCTCTCTCTGTCTCTCCTTCTTACTCCTTCCCCTCTCTCTCTCTCTGTCTCTCCATCTCACTCCTTCCCCTCTCTCTCTCTCTCCTTCCCCTCTCTCTCTGCCTCTCCTTCTCACTCCTTCCCTCTCTATCTCTGTCTCTCCTTCACGCTCCTTCTCCTCTCTCTCTCTCTCCTTCTTACTCCTTCCCCTCTCTATCTCTGTCTCTCCTTCTCACTCCTTCTCCTCTCTCTCTGTCTCTCCTTCTCACTCCTTCCCTCTCTCTCTCTGTCTCTCCTTCTTACTCCTTCCCCTCTCTCTCTCTCTGTCTCTCCATCTCACTCCTTCCCCTCTCTCTCTCTCTCCTTCCCCTCTCTCTCTGCCTCTCCTTCTCACTCCTTCCCTCTCTATTTCTGTCTCTCCTTCACGCTCCTTCTCCTCTCTCTCTCTCCTTCTTACTCCTTCCCCTCTCTATCTCTGTCTCTCCTTCTCACTCCTTCTCCTCTCTCTCTGTCTCTCCTTCTCACTCCTTCCCTCTCTATCTCTGTCTCTTCTTCTCGCTCCTTCTCCTCTCTCTCTGTCTCTCCTTCTTACTCCTTCCCCTCTCTATCTCTGCCTCTCCTTCTCACTCCTTCCCCTCTCTCTCTGCCTCTCCTTCTCACTCCTTCCCCTCTCTCTCTGTCTCTCCTTCTCACTCCTTCCCCTCTCTATCTCTGTGTCTCCTTCTCACTCCTTCCCCTCTCTATCTCTGTCTCTCCTTCTCACTCCTTCCCCTCTCTCTCTGTCTCTCCTTCTCACTCCTTCCCCTCTCTATCTGTCTCTCCTTCTCACTCCTTCCCCTCTCTATCTGTCTCTCCTTCTCACTCCTTCCCCTCTCTCTACCTCTCCTTCTCACTCCTTCCTCTCTCTATCTGTCTCTCCTTCTCACTCCTTCCCCTCTCTCTACCTCTCCTTCTCACTCCTTCCCCTCTCTCTCTGCCTCTCCTTCTCACTCCTTCCCCTCTCTCTCTGCCTCTCCTTCTCCCTCCTTCCCCTCTCTATCTCTGCCTCTACGTTTTGCTCTGTTGGTTCTCCCGTCTCATATCCTGTGCGGTTTGCAGAGATGAAGGCTAAATAGGTGATTATTTAGGGAACTTCATAAATTCCTTGAAACAAATGCAGGGAGGCAGTCAGGCATCTCTGTGTGTGGTTTACCAACTCAGCTCCTTCTCTGTGACACTGTCTCTCCTAGTGTTTGCTTGGTTATCTGTTCCAACCTGCGGCCTTTTCTAAACAGGACTAAACAACAAACACCTCTGTGTGCTTTCATCAATGTACTCTGATATGAGCTCTTGTCATACCAGGACTCAGCAGCAAGAGACCGTATAACCTTATAAAACACTATACTAGCTACTACTAATACCACTTTACAATACAAAGACATTACTCCTACTACATGATTATATCCCTAATATAGTACCATGTAAGTACCAATGTACAATGGTGTACATGATAATATCAATAATTACATCATTATGATCACCTAAAACCACTGTTGTACGCTTCTTCATCATTATCACTTAAATGGTAGATTTGTGTGTATCTGGTTGCCACTGCAAAAACCTTTACACGGAGATGCTGTGTCCTGCTTCACCTCTTAGTGTACGAAGGAGCTGGAATGGGCTCCACCCTCTGGCTGTTCTCCTGAGGGTGGGTGGGTTGGTAGAGAGGGAGAGTGGGAGGGGGGAGAGAGGGAGAGAGGGAGGGGGAGAGAGGGAGAGTGGGAGGGGGGAGAGTGGGAGAGGGGGAGAGAGGGAGAGTGGGAGGGGGGAGAGAGGGAGGGGGAGAGAGGGAGAGGGGAGGGGGAGAGAGGGAGGGGGGGGGGGAGAGAGGGAGAGAGGGAGGGGGAGAGTGGGAGGGGGGAGAGAGGGAGAGTGGAAGGGAGGGAGAGAGGGAGAGAGGGAGAGGGGAGGGGGGGAGAGGGAGAGAGTGGGAGGGTGGGGGAGAGGGAGAGTGGGAGGGGGGAGAGTGGGAGGGGGGAGAGGGAGGGAGTGGAAGGGAGGGAGAGGGGAGAGAGGGAGAGTGGGAGGGGGGAGAGGGGGAGGGGGGAGAGAGGGAGAGTGGAAGGGAGGGAGAGAGGGAGAGTGGGAGGGGGGGAGAGAGGGAGAGTGGGAGGGGGGAGAGTGGGAGGGGGGGAGAGAGTGAGAGTGGAAGGGAGGTAGAGAGGGAGATTGGGAGGGGGAGAGAGGGAGAGTGGGAGGGAGGGAGAGAGGGAGAGTGGGAGGGAGGTAGAGTGGGAGGGAGGTAGAGAGGGAGAGTGGGAGGGAGGTAGAGAGGGAGAGTGGGAGGGAGGTAGAGAGGGAGAGTGGGTGGGTTGGTAGAGAGGGAGAGTGGGAGGGAGGTAGAGAGGGAGAGTGGGAGGGAGAGAGGGAGAGTGGGAGGGGGGAGAGAGGGAGAGAGGGAGAGTGGGAGGGAGGTAGAGAGGGAGAGTGGGAGGGGGGGAGAGAGGGAGAGTGGGAGGGAGGTAGGGTGGGAGGGAGGTAGAGTGGGAGGGAGGGAGAGTGGGAGGGAGTTAGAGTGGGAGGGAGGTAGAGAGGGAGAGTGGGAGGGAGGTAGGGTGGGAGGGAGGTAGAGTGGGAGGGAGGTAGAGAGGGAGAGTGGGAGGGAGGTAGAGAGGGAGTCTCTCTCCCTCTTGACTTCCTCCCTCTCGTCTTCCTCCCTCTCTGAGGTTCCATCAGGCTTCCAGACAGTTGATAGCTATTGATCCACTAATGGCTGTTTAAGTAGCCTGCTGGGGGGGGGGTGTCTGAGTTACTCTTTCCATCATCCCATCAGATTATTCCTGTCACCAGGGAGACCCAATATGTCCACGTGATTAATGTGCTGTATTATTATGGGATGCCCTACATGGGCTGTGATGTCATACTGGGGGAACAGGTTTACTTTATGTCTGATGGTAGTTATGGTAGGAGTGTTGTGAATAGTGGGATAGAGCAGGCAGGGAGTGCTGACTGACCTTTTGAATACTTTTTTAATAAACTCTAAACTCTAAACCCATTTCATGACTATATCTTATTTAACATGGGATAAAGATATCAACCAAAATGTGGGGGTTTTGTCATACACTATGTACAATATACAAAAGCATGTGGACACCCATTGAAATTAGTGGACTCTGCTGTTTCAGCCCCACCCGTTGTTGACAGGTGTATAAAATCGAGCACACAGCCATGCAATCTCCATAGACAAACATTCACAGTAGAATGGCCATTACTGAAGAGCTCAGTGACTTTCAACGTGGCACCGTCATAGGATGCCACCTTCCCAACAAGTCAGTTCATCAATTTTCTGCCCTGCTAAAGTTGCCCCGGTCAACTGTATATGCTGTTATTGTGACATGAAAACGTCTAGTGGAAGAACTTGACTGGCCTGCACAGAGCCCTTACCTCAACCCCATCGAACACCTTTGGGATGAATTGGAACATTGACTGCGAGCCAGGACTAATCACCCAACATCAGTGACCGACCTCACTAATGCTCTTGTGGCTGAATGGAAGCAAGTCCCTGCAGCAATGTTCCAATGTGATAACATATAATATCTAAGAACAGGCACACCCCCAGTGATAATATCTAATATCTAAGAACTGGCACATCCCCAGTGATAATATATAATATCTAAGAACAGGCACATCCCCAGTGATAATATCTAATATCTAAGAACAGGAACATCCCCAGTGATAATATATAATATCTAAGAACTGGCACATCCCCAGTGATAATATCTAATGTCTAAGAACAGGAACATCCCCAGTGATAATATATAATATCTAAGAACTGGCACATCCCCAGTGATAATATCTAATATCTAAGAACAGGAACATCCCCAGTGATAATATATAATATCTAAGAACTGGCACATCCCCAGTGATAATATCTAATATCTAAGAACTGGCACATCCCCAGTGATAATATATAATATCTAAGAACTGGCACATCCTCAGTGATAATATAAAATATCTAAGAACTGGCACATCCCCAGTGATAATATCTAATATCTAAGAACTGGCACATCCCCAGTGATAATATATAATATCTAAGAACTGGCACATCCTCAGTGATAATATATAATATCTAAGAACAGGCACATCCCCAGTGATAATATATAATATCTAAGAACAGGCACATCCCCAGTGATAATATATAATATCTAAGAACAGGCACATCCCCAGTGATAATATCTAATATCTAAGAACTGGCACATCCCCAGTGATAATATATAATATCTAAGAACAGGCACATCCCCAGTGATAATATATAATATCTAAGAACAGGCACATCCCCAGTGATAATATATAATATCTAAGAACAGGCACATCCCCAGTGATAATATATAATATCTAAGAACTGGCACATCCCCAGTGATAATATATAATATCTAAGAACAGGCACATCCCCAGTGATAATATATAATATCTAAGAACAGGCACATCCCCAGTGATAATATATAATATCTAAGAACAGGCACATCCTCAGTGATAATATATAATATCTAAGAACTGGCACATCCCCAGTGATAATATATAATATCTAAGAACAGGCACATCCCCAGTGATAATATATAATATCTAAGAACAGGCACATCCCCAGTGATAATATATAATATCTAAGAACAGGCACATCCCCAGTGATAATATATAATATCTAAGAACTGGCACATCCCCAGTGAGAGTATATAATATCTAAGAACTGGCACATCCCCAGTGATAATATATAATATCTAAGAACAGGCACATCCCCAGTGATAATATATAATATCTAAGAACTGGCACATCCCCAGTGATAATATCTAATATCTAAGAACTGGCACATCCCCAGTGATAATATCTAATATCTAAGAACAGGCACATCCCCAGTGATAATATCTAATATCTAAGAACTGGCACATCCCCAGTGATAATATATAATATCTAAGAACTGGCACATCCCCAGTGATAATATATAATATCTAAGAACAGGCACATCCCCAGTGATAATATCTAATATCTAAGAACAGGCACATCCCCAGTGATAATATCTAATATCTAAGAACTGGCACATCCCCAGTGATAATATATAATATCTAAGAACTGGCACATCCCCAGTGAGAGTATATAATATCTAAGAACTGGCACATCCCCAGTGATAATATCTAATATCTAAGAACTGGCACATCCCCAGTGAGAGTATATAATATCTAAGAACAGGCACATCCCCAGTGATAATATATAATATCTAAGAACTGGCACACCCCCAGTGATAATATCTAATATCTAAGAACAGGCACATCCTGTGTGGCTCAGTCGGTAGAGCATGGCGCTTGCAACGCCAAGCGTCGTGGGTTCGATTCCCGCTGGGGCCACCCATATGTAAAAGTAGTGGCCCCAGCCGACTTGTAAGTCGCTTTGGACAAGAGCGTCTGCTAAATGGGATATATATATATATAATAATATCTAAGAACTGGCACATCCCCAGTGATAATATATAATATCTAAGAACAGGCACATCCACAGTGATAATATCTAATATCTAAGAACTGGCACATCCCCAGTGATAATATATAATATCTAAGAACTGGCACATCCCCAGTGATAATATATAATATCTAAGAACTGGCACATCCCCAGTGATAATATATAATATCTAAGAACTGGCACATCCCCAGTGATAATATATAATATCTAAGAACAGGCACATCCCCAGTGATAATATATAATATCTAAGAACTGGCACATCCCCAGTGATAATATATAATATCTAAGAACTGGCACATCCCCAGTGATAATATATAATATCTAAGAACTGGCACATCCCCAGTGATAATATATAATATCTAAGAACAGGCACATCCCCAGTGATAATATCTAATATCTAAGAACAGGCACATCCCCAGTGATAATATATAATATCTAAGAACAGGCACATCCCCAGTGATAATATCTAATATCTAAGAACAGGCACATCCCCAGTGATAATATCTAATATCTAAGAACAGGCACATCCCCAGTGATAATATATAATATCTAAGTACTGGCACATCCCCAGTGATAATATATAATATCTAAGAACTGGCACATCCCCAGTGATAATATCTAATATCTAAGAACTGGCACATCCCCAGTGATAATATATAATATCTAAGAACAGGCACATCCCCAGTGATAATATCTAATATCTAAGAACAGGCACATCCCCAGTGATAATATACAATATCTAAGAACAGGCACATCCCCAGTGATAATATCTAATATCTAAGAACAGGCACATCCCCAGTGATAATATATAATATCTAAGAACTGGCACATCCCCAGTGATAATATCTAATATCTAAGAACAGGCACATCCCCAGTGATAATATATAATATCTAAGAACAGGCACATCCCCAGTGATAATATATAATATCTAAGAACTGGCACATCCTCAGTGATAATATATAATATCTAAGAACTGGCACATCCTCAGTGATAATATCTAATATCTAAGAACAGGCACATCCCCAGTGATAATATACAATATCTAAGAACAGGCACATCCCCAGTGATAATATCTAATATCTAAGAACTGGCACATCCTCAGTGATAATATCTAATATCTAAGAACTGGAACATCCCCAGTGATAATATCTAATATCTAAGAACTGGCACATCCCCAGTGATAATATCTAATATCTAAGAACTGGAACATCCCCAGTGATAATATATAATATCTAAGAAGTGGCATATCCCCAGTGATAATATATAATATCTAAGAACTGGCACATCCCCAGTGATAATATATAATATCTAAGAACTGGCACATCCCCAGTGATAATATCTAATATCTAAGAACTGGCACATCCCCAGTGATAATATATAATATCTAAGAACTGGCACATCCCCAGTGATAATATCTAATATCTAAGAACAGGCACATCCCCAGTGATAATATCTAATATCTAAGAACTGGCACATCCCCAGCGATAATATCTAATATCTAAGAACTGGAACATCCCCAGCGATAATATCTAATATCTAAGAACTGGCACATCCCCAGCGATAATATCTAATATCTAAGAACTGGAACATCCCCAGTGATAATATCTAATATCTAAGAACTGGCACATCCCCAGCGATAATATCTAATATCTAAGAACTGGAACATCCCCAGTGATAATATATAATATCTAAGAACTGGCACATCCCCAGTGATAATATCTAATATCTAAGAACTGGCACATCCCCAGTGATAATATATAATATCTAAGAACTGGCACATCCCCAGTGATAATATATAATATCTAAGAACTGGCACATCCCCAGCGATAATATATAATATCTAAGAACTGGCACATCCCCAGTGATAATATCTAATATCTAAGAACTGGCACATCCCCAGTGATAATATCTAATATCTAAGAACTGGCACATCCCCAGTGATAATATATAATATCTAAGAACTGGCACATCCCCAGTGATAATATATAATATCTAAGAACTGGCACATCCCCAGCGATAATATATAATATCTAAGAACTGGCACATCCCCAGTGATAATATCTAATATCTAAGAACTGGCACATCCCCAGTGATAATATATAATATCTAAGAACTGGCACATCCCCAGTGATAATATATAATATCTAAGAACAGGCACATCCCCAGTGATAATATCTAATATCTAAGAACAGGCACATCCTCAGTGATAATATATAATATCTAAGAACTGGCACATCCCCAGTGATAATATATAATATCTAAGAACAGGCACATCCCCAGTGATAATATATAATATCTAAGAACTGGCACATCCCCAGTGATAATATATAATATCTAAGAACTGGCACATCCCCAGTGATAATATATAATATCTAAGAACTGGCACATCCCCAGTGATAATATATAATATCTAAGAACAGGCACATCCCCAGTGATAATATCTAATATCTAAGAACTGGCACATCCCCAGCGATAATATATAATATCTAAGAACTGGCACATCCCCAGCGATAATATATAATATCTAAGAAGTGGCACATCCCCAGTGATAATATATAATATCTAAGAACAGGCACATCCCCAGTGATAATATCTAATATCTAAGAACAGGCACATCCCCAGTGATAATATATAATATCTAAGAACAGGCACATCCCCAGTGATAATATATAATATCTAAGAACAGGCACATCCCCAGTGATAATATATAATATCTAAGAACTGGCACATCCCCAGTGATAATATATAATATCTAAGAACAGGCACATCCCCAGTGATAATATATAATATCTAAGAACAGGCACATCCCCAGTGATAATATCTAATATCTAAGAACAGGCACATCCCCAGTGATAATATATAATATCTAAGAACAGGCACATCCCCAGTGATAATATATAATATCTAAGAACAGGCACATCCCCAGTGATAATATCTAATATCTAAGAACAGGCACATCCCCAGTGATAATATATAATATCTAAGAACAGGCACATCCCCAGTGATAATATATAATATCTAAGAACAGGCACATCCCCAGTGATAATATATAATATCTAAGAACAGGCACATCCCCAGTGATAATATATAATATCTAAGAACAGGCACATCCTCAGTGATAATATATAATATCTAAGAACAGGCACATCCCCAGTGATAATATCTAATATCTAAGAAGTGGCACATCCCCAGTGATAATATATAATATCTAAGAACAGGCACATCCCCAGTGATAATATATAATATCTAAGAACTGGCACATCCCCAGTGATAATATATAATATCTAAGAACAGGCACATCCCCAGTGATAATATATAATATCTAAGAACAGGCACATCCCCAGTGATAATATATAATATCTAAGAACAGGCACATCCCCAGTGATAATATATAATATCTAAGAACTGGCACATCCCCAGCGATAATATATAATATCTAAGAACAGGCACATCCCCAGTGATAATATATAATATCTAAGAACTGGCACACCCCCAGTGATAATATATAATATCTAAGAACTGGCACATCCCCAGTGAGAGTATATAATATCTAAGAACTGGCACATCCCCAGTGATAATATATAATATCTAAGAACAGGCACATCCCCAGTGATAATATATAATATCTAAGAACAGGCACATCCCCAGTGATAATATATAATATCTAAGAACAGGCACATCCCCAGTGATAATATATAATATCTAAGAACAGGCACATCCCCAGTGATAATATATAATATCTAAGAACTGGCACATCCCCAGTGATAACATATAATATCTAAGAACTGGCACATCCCCAGTGATAATATATAATATCTAAGAACTGGCACATCCCCAGTGATAATATATAATATCTAAGAACTGGCACATCCCCAGTGATAATATATAATATCTAAGAACAGGCACATCCCCAGTGATAATATATAATATCTAAGAACTGGCACATCCCCAGTGATAATATATAATATCTAAGAACAGGCATCCCCAGTGATATATAATATCTAAGAACAGGCACATCCCCAGTGATAATATATAATATCTAAGAACAGGCACATCCCCAGTGATAATATATAATATCCAGTGATAATATATAATATCTAAGAACAGGCACATCCCCAGTGATAATATATAATATCTAAGAACAGGCACATCCCCAGTGATAATATATAATATCTAAGAACAGGCACATCCCCAGTGATAATATATAATATCTAAGAACAGGCACATCCCCAGTGATAATATATAATATCTAAGAACTGGCACATCCCCAGTGATAATATATAATATCTAAGAACAGGCACATCCCCAGTGATAATATATAATATCTAAGAACAGGCACATCCCCAGTGATAATATATAATATCTAAGAACTGGCACATCCTCAGTGATAATATATAATATCTAAGAACAGGCACATCCCCAGTGATAATATATAATATCTAAGAACTGGAACATCCCCAGTGATAATATATAATATCTAAGAACAGGCACATCCCCAGTGATAATATATAATATCTAAGAACAGGCACATCCCCAGTGATAATATATAATATCTAAGAACTGGCACATCCCCAGTGATAATATATAATATCTAAGAACTGGCACATCCCCAGTGATAATATATAATATCTAAGAACTGGCACATCCCCAGTGATAATATATAATATCTAAGAACAGGCACATCCCCAGTGATAATATATAATATCTAAGAACAGGCACATCCCCAGTGATAATATCTAATATCTAAGAACTCCCCAGTGGCACATCCCCAGTGATAATATATAATATCTAAGAACTGGCACATCCCCAGTGATAATATCTAATATCTAAGAACTGGCACATCCCCAGTGATAATATATAATATCTAAGAACTGGCACATCCCCAGTGATAATATATAATATCTAAGAACAGGCACATCCCCAGTGATAATATATAATATCTAAGAATATCTAAGAACAGGCACATCCTCAGTGATAATATATAATATCTAAGAACAGGCACATCCCCAGTGATAATATATAATATCTAAGAACAGGCACATCCTCAGTGATAATATATAATATCTAAGAACAGGCACATCCCCAGTGATAATATATAATATCTAAGAACTGGCACATCCCCAGTGATAATATATAATATCTAAGAACAGGCACATCCCCAGTGATAATATATAATATCTAAGAACAGGCACATCCCCAGTGATAATATATAATATCTAAGAACAGGCACATCCCCAGTGATAATATATAATATCTAAGAACAGGCACATCCCCAGTGATAATATATAATATCTAAGAACTGGCACATCCCCAGTGATAATATATAATATCTAAGAACAGGCACATCCCCAGTGATAATATATAATATCTAAGAACAGGCACATCCCCAGTGATAATATCTAATATCTAAGAACAGGCACATCCTCAGTGATAATATATAATATCTAAGAACAGGAACATCCCCAGTGATAATATCTAATATCTAAGAACAGGCACATCCCCAGTGATAATATCTAATATCTAAGAACTGGCACATCCCCAGTGATAATATATAATATCTAAGAACAGGCACATCCCCAGTGATAATATATAATATCTAAGAACTGGCACATCCCCAGTGATAATATATAATATCTAAGAACAGGCACATCCCCAGTGATAATATATAATATCTAAGAACTGGCACATCCTCAGTGATAATATATAATATCTAAGAACAGGCACATCCCCAGTGATAATATATTAAATCTAAGAACTGGAACATCCCCAGTGATAATATCTAATATCTAAGAACAGGCACATCCCCAGTGATAATATATAATATCTAAGAACAGGCACATCCCCAGTGATAATATATAATATCTAAGAACTGGCACATCCCCAGTGATAATATATAATATCTAAGAACTGGCACATCCCCAGTGATAATATATAATATCTAAGAACTGGCACATCCCCAGTGATAATATATAATATCTAAGAACAGGCACATCCCCAGTGATAATATATAATATCTAAGAACAGGCACATCCCCAGTGATAATATCTAATATCTAAGAACTGGCACATCCCCAGTGATAATATATAATATCTAAGAACAGGCACATCCCCAGTGATAATATCTAATATCTAAGAACAGGCACATCCCCAGTGATAATATATAATATCTAAGAACTGGCACATCCCCAGTGATAATATCTAAGAACTGGCACATCCCCAGTGATAATATATAATATCTAAGAACAGGCACATCCCCAGTGATAATATCTAATATCTAAGAACAGGCACATCCCCAGTGATAATATATAATATCTAAGAACAGGCACATCCCCAGTGATAATATATAATATCTAAGAACAGGCACATCCCCAGTGATAATATATAATATCTAAGAACAGGCACATCCCCAGTGATAATATATAATATCTAAGAACCTGCACATCCCCAGTGATAATATATAATATCTAAGAACAGGCACATCCCCAGTGATAATATATAATATCTAAGAACAGGCACATCCCCAGTGATAATATCTAATATCTAAGAACAGGCACATCCACAGTGATAATATCTAATATCTAAGAACTGGCACATCCCCAGTGATAATATCTAATATCTAAGAACAGGCACATCCCCCGTGATAATATATAATATCTAAGAACAGGCACATCCCCAGTGATAATATATAATATCTAAGAACAGGCACATCCCCAGTGATAATATCTAATATCTAAGAACAGGCACATCCCCAGTGATAATATATAATATCTAAGAACAGGCACATCCCCAGTGATAATATATAATATCTAAGAACAGGCACATCCCCAGTGATAATATATAATATCTAAGAACAGGCACATCCCCAGTGATAATATATAATATCTAAGAACAGGCACATCCCCAGTGATAATATCTAATATCTAAGAACTGGCACATCCCCAGTGATAATATATAATATCTAAGAACAGGCACATCCCCAGTGATAATATATAATATCTAAGAACTGGCACATCCTCAGTGATAATATATAATATCTAAGAACAGGCACATCCCCAGTGATAATATATTAAATCTAAGAACTGGAACATCCCCAGTGATAATATCTAATATCTAAGAACAGGCACATCCCCAGTGATAATATATAATATCTAAGAACTGGCACATCCCCAGTGATAATATATAATATCTAAGAACAGGCACATCCCCAGTGATAATATATAATATCTAAGAACAGGCACATCCCCAGTGATAATATCTAATATCTAAGAACTGGCACATCCCCAGTGATAATATATAATATCTAAGAACTGGCACATCCCCAGTGATAATATATAATATCTAAGAACAGGCACATCCCCAGTGATAATATATAATATCTAAGAACAGGCACATCCCCAGTGATAATATCTAATATCTAAGAACTGGCACATCCCCAGTGATAATATATAATATCTAAGAACAGGCACATCCCCAGTGATAATATCTAATATCTAAGAACTGGCACATCCCCAGTGATAATATATAATATCTAAGAACAGGCACATCCCCAGTGATAATATATAATATCTAAGAACAGGCACATCCCCAGTGATAATATCTAATATCTAAGAACTGGCACATCCCCAGTGATAATATATAATATCTAAGAACTGGCACATCCCCAGTGATAATATATAATATCTAACGACAGGCACATCCCCAGTGATAATATATAATATCTAACGACAGGCACATCCCCAGTGATAATATATAATATCTAAGAACAGGAACATCCCCAGTGATAATATCTAATATCTAAGAACAGGCACATCCCCAGTGATAATATATAATATCTAAGAACAGGCACATCCCCAGTGATAATATATAATATCTAAGAACTGGCACATCCCCAGTGATAATATATAATATCTAAGAACAGGCACATCCCCCGTGATAATATATAATATCTAAGAACAGGCACATCCCCAGTGATAATATCTAATATCTAAGAACTGGCACATCCCCAGTGATAATATCTAATATCTAAGAACAGGCACATCCCCAGTGATATTATATAATATCTAAGAACTGGCACATCCCCAGTGATAATATATAATATCTAAGAACTGGCACATCCCCAGTGATAATATCTAATATCTAAGAACTGGAACATCCCCAGTGATAATATATAATATCTAAGAACTGGAACATCCCCAGTGATAATATATAATATCTAAGAACTGGCACATCCTCAGTGATAATATCTAATATCTAAGAACTGGAACATCCCCAGTGATAATATATAATATCTAAGAACTGGCACATCCTCAGTGATAATATCTAATATCTAAGAACAGGCACATCCCCAGTGATAATATATAATATCTAAGAACTGGCACATCCCCAGTGATAATATATAATATCTAAGAACAGGCACATCCCCAGTGATAATATATAATATCTAAGAACTGGAACATCCCCAGTGATAATATCTAATATCTAAGAACAGGCACATCCCCAGTGATAATATATAATATCTAAGAACTGGAACATCCCCAGTGATAATATCTAATATCTAAGAACAGGCACATCCCCAGTGATAATATATAATATCTAAGAACTGGAACATCCCCAGTGATAATATCTAATATCTAAGAACAGGCACATCCCCAGTGATAATATCTAATATCTAAGAACAGGCACATCCCCAGTGATAATATATAATATCTAAGAACTGGAACATCCCCAGTGATAATATATAATATCTAAGAACTGGAACATCCCCAGTGATAATATCTAATATCTAAGAACTGGCACATCCCCAGTGATAATATATAATATCTAAGAACTGGCACATCCCCAGTGATAATATATAATATCTAAGAACTGGCACATCCCCAGTGATAATATATAATATCTAAGAACTGGCACATCCCCAGTGATAATATATAATATCTAAGAACTGGCACATCCCCAGTGATAATATATAATATCTAAGAACTGGAACATCCCCAGTGATCATATCTAATATCTAAGAACAGGCACATCCCCAGTGATAATATATAATATCTAAGAACTGGCACATCCTCAGTGATAATATCTAATATCTAAGAACTGGAACATCCCCAGTGATAATATATAATATCTAAGAACTGGCACATCCTCAGTGATAATATCTAATATCTAAGAACAGGCACATCCCCAGTGATAATATATAATATCTAAGAACTGGCACATCCCCAGTGATAATATATAATATCTAAGAACAGGCACATCCCCAGTGATAATATATAATATCTAAGAACTGGAACATCCCCAGTGATAATATCTAATATCTAAGAACAGGCACATCCCCAGTGATAATATCTAATATCTAAGAACAGGCACATCCCCAGTGATAATATATAATATCTAAGAACTGGAACATCCCCAGTGATAATATATAATATCTAAGAACTGGAACATCCCCAGTGATAATATCTAATATCTAAGAACTGGCACATCCCCAGTGATAATATATAATATCTAAGAACTGGCACATCCCCAGTGATAATATATAATATCTAAGAACTGGCACATCCCCAGTGATAATATATAATATCTAAGAACTGGAACATCCCCAGTGATAATATCTAATATCTAAGAACAGGAACATCCCCAGTGATAATATCTAATATCTAAGAACTGGCACATCCCCAGTGATAATATCTAATATCTAAGAACTGGCACATCCCCAGTGATAATATATAATATCTAAGAACAGGCACATCCCCAGTGATAATATCTCATATCTAAGAACTGGCACATCCCCAGTGATAATATATAATATCTAAGAACTGGCACATCCCCAGTGATAATATCTCATATCTAAGAACTGGCACATCCCCAGTGATAATATATAATATCTAAGAACTGGCACATCCCCAGCGATAATATATAATATCTAAGAACAGGCACATCCCCAGTGATAATATCTAATATCTAAGAACTGGCACATCCCCAGTGATAATATATAATATCTAAGAACAGGCACATCCTCAGTGATAATATCTAATATCTAAGAACAGGCACATCCCCAGTGATAATATATAATATCTAAGAACTGGCACATCCCCAGTGATAATATATAATATCTAAGAACAGGCACATCCCCAGTGATAATATATTAAATCTAAGAACTGGCACATCCCCAGTGATAATATATAATATCTAAGAACAGGCACATCCCCAGTGATAATATATAATATCTAAGAACTGGCACATCCCCAGTGATAATATCTAATATCTAAGAACAGGCACATCCCCAGTGATAATATCTAATATCTAAGAACAGGCACATCCCCAGTGATAATATATAATATCTAAGAACAGGCACATCCCCAGTGATAATATATAATATCTAAGAACAGGCACATCCCCAGTGATAATATATAATATCTAAGAACTGGCACATCCCCAGTGATAATATATAATATCTAAGAACAGGCACATCCCCAGTGATAATATCTAATATCTAAGAACAGGCACATCCCCAGTGATAATATATAATATCTAAGAACAGGCACATCCCCAGTGATAATATATAATATCTAAGAACAGGCACATCCCCAGTGATAATATATAATATCTAAGAACAGGCACATCCCCAGTGATAATATATAATATCTAAGAACTGGCACATCCCCAGTGATAATATATAATATCTAAGAACTGGCACATCCCCAGTGATAATATATAATATCTAAGAACTGGCACATCCCCAGTGATAATATATAATATCTAAGAACTGGCACATCCCCAGTGATAATATCTAAGAACAGGCACATCCCCAGTGATAATATATAATATCTAAGAACTGGCACATCCCCAGCGATAATATATAATATCTAAGAACTGGCACATCCCCAGTGATAATATATAATATCTAAGAACTGGCACATCCCCAGTGATAATATATAATATCTAAGAACTGGCACATCCCCAGTGATAATATATAATATCTAAGAACTGGCACATCCCCAGTGATAATATATAATATCTAAGAACAGGCACATCCCCAGTGATAATATCTAATATCTAAGAACTGGCACATCCCCAGTGATAATATATAATATCTAAGAACTGGCACATCCCCAGTGATAATATATAATATCTAAGAACTGGCACATCCCCAGTGATAATATATAATATCTAAGAACAGGCACATCCCCAGTGATAATATATAATATCTAAGAACTGGCACATCCCCAGTGATAATATATAATATCTAAGAACAGGCACATCCCCAGTGATAATATATAATATCTAAGAACTGGCACAACCCCAGTGATAATATCTAATATCTAAGAACTGGCACATCCCCAGTGATAATATATAATATCTAAGAACTGGCACATCCCCAGTGATAATATATAATATCTAAGAACAGGCACATCCCCAGTGATAGTATATAATATCTAAGAACTGGCACATCCCCAGTGATAATATATAATATCTAAGAACAGGCACATCCCCAGTGATAATATATAATATCTAAGAACAGGCACATCCCCAGTGAGAGTATATAATATCTAAGAACAGGCACATCCCCAGTGATAATATATAATATCTAAGAACTGGCACATCCCCAGTGATAATATCTAATATCTAAGAACAGGCACATCCCCAGTGATAATATATAATATCTAAGAACAGGCACATCCCCAGTGATAATATATAATATCTAAGAACAGGCACATCCCCAGTGATAATATATAATATCTAAGAACCATTCTGTCTTCAGGTCTACCATCACTCATCAGCTATCACAGGCAACAGAGAGATGCTTCCTCAGTAATGTAATCATTTTTCTAATCTGATCTGAACATGACTTCAACATAGAGAATGGATTTAAAGTGGAACTGACAGCTTTTAAACTACTTTTTAGATATGAAACAGACAATCACAATATCAAATATCAAATTCCCAGTTTATGCTACCAAATTAATTTCATAAAAGGTTTTAAAAATAGGTTATATTTGACTCAACGTTCCATGACACCAAGGACGAATAGGTGGATGTATCACTCGATTAATATTAACTCACCAATACATTTCTTGAAGTCCAAAAAATATTGCTATCAGGATGTAAATCACAGCCTGGTACACTGTTCGCTGCCTCCATTCAGGATGCACTGTGATGCACAGAGTTCAGTTTCAACGACTCAATATTCTGGACAAAAAAAACGGACGAATGTAACTAATGCTGGGATTGTTAATACAATCGAACTAGCAAGGGTAATGATCACAAGTCAGTCATAAAGTGGCCGATAGGCTTGTGTAGCTGCAAGGAGTACATCATGTGATCGGAGGTGTGGGTGAGGGACTGACGTTTTCACCTCGTATCGTTTACCCGTGGCTACACAGCTAGGGATGCACTTATCATTTGGTTAGTTAGCAAGAAATGTGAATCGCTTTGCTAGTGCATGGAGGACGTACGCAAGCAGCCTGAATGGGATGAGATCACCAGCAGCGCGGCTTATGACCTTGTCCATGAAACTCAAGGATCCTACATTTCTGCAACTGCTCAAGTTCTTTTACTTGGTCATGCCAGAGGTGGATGTTTTGTACAACATAACAGCAGTTGGTGGACAGCTCATTTTTCCCCAGTATGTACGTTCCATTCTGACCACAGAACTCCAGTGTGCTACCGAGCTATGGCCTGTGGGCAACCAGGAGAAGCTGAACACGGAGCTGCCCACTCTCTACCAGCATCCTGAGCTGCCCACTCTCTACAAGCATCCTGAGCTGCCCACTCTCTACCAGCATCCTGAGCTGCCCACTCTCTACCAGCATCCTGAGCTGCCCACTCTCTACCAGCATCCTGAGCTGCCCACTCTCTACCAGCATCCTGAGCTGCCCACTCTCTACCAGCATCCTGAGCTGCCCACTCTCTACCAGCATCCTGAGCTGCTCACTCTCTACCAGCATCCTGAGCTGCCCACTCTCTACCAGCATCCTGAGCTGCCCACTCTCTACCAGCATCCTGAGCTGCCCACTCTCTACCAGCATCCTGAGCTGCCCACTCTCTACCAGCATCCTGAGCTGCCCACTCTCTACCAGCATCCTGAGCTGCCCACTCTCTACCAGCATCCTGAGCTGCTCACTCTCTACCAACATCCTGAGCTGCCCACTCTCTACCAGCATCCTGAGCTGCCCACTCTCTACCAGCATCCTGAGCTGCCCACTCTCTACCAACATCCTGAGCTGCCCACTCTCTACCAGCATCCTGAGCTGCCCACTCTCTACCAGCATCCTGAGCTGCCCACTCTCTACCAGCATCCTGAGCTGCCCACTCTCTACCAACATCCTGAGCTGCCCACTCTCTACCAGCATCCTGAGCTGCCCACTCTCTACCAACATCCTGAGCTGCTCACTCTCTACCAGCATCCTGAGCTGCCCACTCTCTACCAGCATCCTGAGCTGCCCACTCTCTACCAGCATCCTGAGCTGCCCACTCTCTACCAGCATCCTGAGCTGCCCACTCTCTACCAACATCCTGAGCTGCCCACTCTCTACCAGCATCCTGAGCTTCCCACTCTCTACCAGCATCCTGAGCTGCCCACTCTCTACCAGCATCCTGAGCTGCTCACTCTCTACCAGCATCCTGAGCTGCTCACTCTCTACCAGCATCCTGAGCTGCCCACTCTCTACCAACATCCTGAGCTGCCCACTCTCTACCAGCATCCTGAGCTGCCCACTCTCTACCAACATCCTGAGCTGCCCACTCTCTACCAGCATCCTGAGCTGCCCACTCTCTACCAGCATCCTGAGCTGCCCACTCTCTACCAGCATCCTGAGCTGCTCACTCTCTACCAGCATCCTGAGCTGCCCACTCTCTACCAACATCCTGAGCTGCCCACTCTCTACCAGCATCCTGAGCTGCCCACTCTCTACCAGCATCCTGAGCTGCCCACTCTCTACCAGCATCCTGAGCTGCCCACTCTCTACCAGCATCCTGAGCTGCACACTCTCTACCAGCATCCTGAGCTGCCCACTCTCTACCAACATCCTGAGCTGCCCACTCTCTACCAGCATCCTGAGCTGCCCACTCTCTACCAGCATCCTGAGCTGCCCACTCTCTACCAACATCCTGAGCTGCCCACTCTCTACCAGCATCCTGAGCTGCCCACTTTCTACCAGCATCCTGAGCTGCCCACTCTCTACCAGCATCCTGAGCTGCCCACTCTCTACCAGCATCCTGAGCTGCCCACTCTCTACCAGCATCCTGAGCTGCCCACTCTCTACCAGCATCCTGAGCTGCCCACTCTCTACCAGCATCCTGAGCTGCCCACTCTCTACCAGCATCCTGAGCTGCCCACTCTCTACCAGCATCCTGAGCTGCCCACTCTCTACCAACATCCTGAGCTGCCCACTCTCTACCAGCATCCTGAGCTGCCCACTCTCTACCAGCATCCTGAGCTGCCCACTCTCTACCAGCATCCTGAGCTTCCCACTCTCTACCAGCATCCTGAGCTGCCCACTCTCTACCAGCATCCTGAGCTGCACACTCTCTACCAGCATCCTGAGCTGCCCACTCTCTACCAGCATCCTGAGCTGCCCACTCTCTACCAGCATCCTGAGCTGCCCACTCTCTACCAGCATCCTGAGCTGCCCACTCTCTACCAGCATCCTGAGCTGCCCACTCTCTACCAGCATCCTGAGCTGCCCACTCTCTACCAGCATCCTGAGCTGCTCACTCTCTACCAGCATCCTGAGCTGCCCACTCTCTACCAGCATCCTGAGCTGCCCACTCTCTACCAGCATCCTGAGCTGCCCACTCTCTACCAGCATCCTGAGCTGCCCACTCTCTACCAGCATCCTGAGCTGCACACTGAAAAGACAGCACTTCCTTTATTGAAATTACTCTATGAAAACCAACTGCAGGAGGCCTTGTCTGAGACAGTCTCTCTTCTCAAAATCACCACTCCGATGACAACCGTTGAGTCTAAGAGAAACCTTTCCACCAGTAAAAGTATAAAAACCTTCACAGGCAACTCGAATGGGCCAGAAATTGTTAAATGCATTGGCCCTGCTGTCAATCCAGAGAAGTTTGCCTGCAAGAAGGACCGCCGTGCCAACTTCCTGTTCAAATGAGCACAGCACAACAATGGTGAGTCCAGAAATATGTCTAGTATGCTGCTGCATAAGTGATGTGCCAGGGAGATGTGTTTACTGTGTCTAAGAAAGTAATACTATGTGTATGTGTGTCGTAATCTGTTAGTAGCCCATGTGTCTCACCATAATATTTTGGTCCCTTTTCACCTCTTATTAATTTCATCTGCGGTTCTGACTTGGTGTTGCACAAGTAGCCCTGTAGCCTGTTTCAGAGAAATGTAATCATCGAATATTGTAACAGCTTTCATTGCCTGCTGACCTGCCCCCATTGTAAGAACTTTTATTGTCTGCTTATGTGCCACTGTTAATTTAGCCTGCGGTCCTGACTTGGTGTACGGGGAGAATACTGTAAGAATGGACCATGTTCTGAATTCTGTCGCTGTACATTTCAAAAGTGCTGAGCAAATAGGCATATAGGCTACATCTATTTCAGCTCGCTCATGTCTTAATCAAAATTACGGCTTGCCTCTTTTATGCCATTGCCATAGTTTGTACATCTGCTATGTTATATTGCTTAAAAAGGTCTATCACATTAGTATATTATTAATCATTTTAGGCAATGTTAGAATAATGCATTAAATAGTTTCTTACTTTTGTTACGTCCTGATCTGTTTCACCTTTTCCTGTGATTGTCTCCGCCCCCTCCAGGTGTCACTGATTTTCCCCAGTGTATTTATCCCTGTGTTTCCTGTCTCTCTGTGCCAATTCGTCTTGTCAATCTCCAAGTCAACCAGTGTTTTTCCCGTTCTCCTGCTTTATGCATTCTCTTTTCTCTAGTCCCCACGGCCTGCCTGCCTTGACCACGAGCCTGTCTGCACCTCCTGGACACTGATCTGGTTTTGACCTTTTTGCCTGTCCACGACCATTCTCTTGCCAACCCCTTTGGGTTAATGAACACTTTAAGACTCCAACCACCTGCCTCCTGGGTCTCGCCTTGTGTCATGATAACTTTGTGTGTTATAATTAGCTAGGGAGCTTTTCCCCGCGAGGAGGGTAATAAGTTACAGACACAACAAGATTATATGAGAGTATCCCATCCTCGTAACCATGTTTTCCAGTGTCAGTCTCTTCCCAGTCAAATATTTTTGTCCAACAAACAGTTCAATAACAAACCGTAATTCCAGTAGTAGACCCATGTAATTCCAGTAGTTGTCAGTGACACAGGGTAACCCTAGAGCAGACTCAGATGAGGAAACAGGGATGAATTAACCAAAATATTTATTGTTACACAGGGAGATATTGAGTACAGATCTGTGGAAGCTCGGATGAGTTCCAGGAAAAACAGATCTGGCAGTGTGGAAGTGGCAGGACGGAGTATTTGTAGAGGTCTTGATTATGGAACGAGTTGCAGCTGGTAGGGATCTGCTCTGACTCCAGAACACCTGTCTCCAACCACACAATCACACAGAGAGGGAGAGGGAGAGAGAGTGTACAGTAACTGCAGGTCAGGACGACACCGGATGAACACCATGTAGCAGAAGCAGATGTGACAGTACCCCTCCCTCTCTCTACGGAGGACAACCCGGCTTGTCTGGGGGTGAGGTATGTGTGTGTGTGTGTGTGTGTGTGTGTGTGTGTGTGTGTGTGTGTGTGTGTGTGTGTGTGTGTGTGTGTGTGTGTGTGTGTGTGTGTGTGTGTGTGTGTGTGTGTGTGTGTGTGTGTGTGTGTGTGTGTATGTGTGTGTGTGTGTATGTGTGTGTGTATGTGTGTGTGTGTGTGTGTGTGTGTGTGTGTGTGTGTGTGTGTGTGTGTGTGTGTGTGTGTGTGTGTGTGTGTGTGTGTGTGTGTGTGTGTGTGTGTGTGTGTGTGTGTGTGTGTGTGTGTGTGTGTGTGTGTGTGTGTGTGTGTGTGTGTCTGGTCTGGTCCGGTCCGGTCCGGTCCGCAGGCTTGGTCTGCAGGCTATAGATGGTGGCCACATCAGCCAACACTGTCTCTGTTCCCTGACTGGCAGGCTGACGTCCTCCACCTATTGGTTGATGGTCTGTTTCCACCAGACAACACTCTCTCTCCTTCCTGACTGGCAGGCTGACGTCCTCCACCTATTGGTTGATGGTCTGTTTCCACCAGACAACACTCTCTCTCCTTCCTGACTGGCAGGCTGACGTCCTCCACCTATTGGTTGATGGTCTGTTTCCACCAGACAACACTCTCTCTCCTTCCTGAGTGGCAGGCTGACTTCATCCACCTATTGGTTGATGGTCTGTTTCCACCAGACAACACTCTCTCTCCTTCCTGACTGGCAGGCTGACATCCTCCACCTATTGGTTGATGGTCTGTTTCCACCAGACAACACTCTCTCTCCTTCCTGACTGGCAGGCTGACGTCCTCCACCTATTGGTTGATGGTCTGTTTCCACCAGACAACACTCTCTCTCCTTCCTGACTGGCAGGCTGACGTCCTCCACCTATTGGTTGATGGTCTGTTTCCACCAGACAACACTCTCTCTCCTTCCTGATTGGCAGGCTGACGTCCTCCACCTATTGGTTGATGGTCTGTTTCCACCAGACAACACTCTCTCTCCTCATCCACACACTGCATAGGCTACTGGTCCAACATACGTCCACAGCTTATGTTACATTTGAGTATTTATTTTTTCTTTTAATTTTATTTATGTATTCCTTTTTCCATTTAAGCCATTGGCAGTCTCCCTTTGTTGTTAGGAACGATGAGCCAGGTGGTGTGTGTGTTAAATGTGTCTCTACCTATTCACCTCAGTGAGAAGACAGTAACAGATGAGCTCCTTCAGGATGTAGAGGGTCTTTAAATATCTCTATGGATTAATAATGCAGCACAGACTGATCTGTCTTTAACAATGACTTCATCACCCCCCCCTCTCTCAAACATCAGCTATCTGAGCAGCTAACCGATCGCTGCAGCTGTACATAATCTATTGGTAAATAGCCCACCCATTTTCACCTACCTCATCCCCACACTGTTTTTATTTATTTACTTTTCTGCTCTTTTGCACACCAATATCTCTACCTGTACATGACCATCTGATCATTTATCAATCCAGTGTTAATCTGCAAAATTGTAATTATTCGCCTACCTCCTCATGCCTTTTGCACACATTGTATATAGACTCCCCTTTTTTTTTCTACTGTGTTATTGACTTGTTAATTGTTTACTCCATGTGTAACTCTGTGTTGTCTGTTCACACTGCTATGCTTTATCTTGGCCAGGTCGCAGTTGTAAATGAGAACTTGTTCTCAACTAGCCTACCTGGTTAAATAAAGGTGAAATAAAAAAATAAAAAATAAATAAAAACACGGAGGATATTTTTGCAGAGTTCTGCGTGCAGAGTCTCAATTTGGTGTTTGTCCCATTTTGTAAAGTCTTGGTTGGTGAGCAGACCCCAGACCTCACAACCGTAAAGGGCAATGGGCTCTATGACTGATTCAAGTATTTTTAGCCAAATCCTAATTGGTATGTTGAAATTTATGTTCCTTTTGATGGCATAGAATGCCCTTCTTGCGTTGTCTCTCAGATCGTTCACAGCTTTGTGGAAGTTACCTGTGGCGCTGATGTTTAGGCCAAGGTATGTATAGTTTTTGTGTGCTCTAGGCCAACAGTGTCTAGATGGAATTTGTATTTGTGGTCCTGGTGACTGGACCTTTTTTGGAACACCATTATTTTGGTCTTACTGAGATTTACTGTCAGGTCCCAGGTCTCTCTCTCTCTCTCTCTCTCTCTCTCTCTCTCTCTCTGTCTCTCTCTCTGTCTCTCTCTCTCTCTGTCTCTCTCTCTGTCTCTGTCTCTCTCTCTGTCTCTCTCTCTCTCTCTCTGTCTCTCTCTCTCTCTCTGTCTCTCTCTCTCTCTGTTTCTCTCTCTCTCTGTCTCTCTCTCTGTCTCTGTCTCTCTCTCTGTCTCTCTCTCTGTCTCTCTCTCTCTCTCTCTCTGTCTGTTTCTCTCTCTCTCTCTGTCTCTCTCTCTCTCTGTTTCTCTCTCTCTCTGTCTCTCTCTCTGTCTCTCTCTCTGTCTCTCTCTCTCTCTGTCTCTGTCTCTGTCTCTCTCTCTCTGTCTCTCTCTCTCTGTCTCTCTCTCTCCCTCTCTCTCTCTCTCTCTCTGTTTCTGTCTCTCTCTCTCTGTCTCTCTCTCTCCCTCTCTCTCTCTCTCTCTCTGTCTCTCTCTCTCTCTCTCTATAATATTTCTGTGGATGTTCTGCACTTCCCTTGTTGTCTTCCTTCACTGTAATCCCTCACTACACACACACACACACACACCACACCACACCACACACACACACCACACACCACACACACACACACCACACACAGAACACACACACCACACCACACACACACACACACACACACACACACACACACACACACACACACACACACACACACACACACACACACACACACACACACACACACACACACACACACTTAAACTGTGATGGTGTTCTCTCTCTCAAGCCTCCCTACCCAGGGCTCTATCAGCGGACAACTGCTTGATCAGAGAATCAGGAGTTATTCTCCCACTGGAACAGTGTTCTGTTTAGAATAACAGGGGAGACAGACAGACACATGCTACACACATCACAGTGTTCTGTTTAGAATAGCAGGGGAGACAGACAGACACATGCTACACACACATCACAGTGTTCTGTTTAGAATAACAGGGGAGACAGACAGACACATGCTACACACACATCACAGTGTTCTGTTTAGAATAACAGGGGAGACAGACAGACACATGCTACACACATCACAGTGTTCTGTTTAGAAGACAGGGGAGACAGACAGACACATGCTACACACACATCACAGTGTTCTGTTTAGAATAACAGGGGAGACAGACAGACTCATGCTACACACACATCACAGTGTTCTGTTTAGAAGACAGGGGAGACAGACAGACACATGCTACACACACATCACAGTGTTCTGTTTAGAATAACAGGGGAGACAGACAGACACATGCTACACACACATCACAGTGTTCTGTTTAGAATAACAGGGGAGACAGACAGACACATGCTACACACACATCACAGTGTTCTGTTTAGAAGACAGGGGAGACAGACAGACACACGCTACACACACATCACAGTGTTCTGTTTAGAATAACAGGGGAGACAGACAGACTCATGCTACACACACATCACAGTGTTCTGTTTAGAAGACAGGGGAGACAGACAGACACATGCTACACACACATCACAGTGTTCTGTTTAGAAGACAGGGGAGACAGACAGACTCATGCTACACACACATCACAGTGTTCTGTTTAGAAGACAGGGGAGACAGACAGACAGACACATGCTACACACACATCACAGTGTTCTGTTTAGAAGACAGGGGAGACAGACAGACAGACACATGCTACACACACATCACAGTGTTCTGTTTAGAAGACAGGGGAGACAGACAGACAGACACATGCTACACACACATCACAGTGTTCTGTTTAGAAGACAGGGGAGACAGACAGACAGACACATGCTACACACACATCACAGTGTTCTGTTTAGAATAACAGGGGAGACAGACAGACACATGCTACACACACATCACAGTGTTCTGTTTAGAATAACAGGGGAGACAGACAGACACATGCTACACACACATCACAGTGTTCTGTTTAGAAGACAGGGGAGACAGACAGACACATGCTACACACACATCACAGTGTTCTGTTTAGAAGACAGGGGAGACAGACAGACACATGCTACACACACATCACAGTGTTCTGTTTAGAAGACAGGGGAGACAGACAGACACATGCTACACACACATCACAGTGTTCTGTTTAGAAGACAGGGGAGACAGACAGACACATGCTACACACACATCACAGTGTTCTGTTTAGAAGACAGGGGAGACAGACAGACACATGCTACACACACATCACAGTGTTCTGTTTAGAAGACAGGGGAGACAGACAGACACATGCCTCACACATCACAGTGTTCTGTTTAGAAGACAGGGGAGACAGACAGACACATGCTACACACACATCACAGTGTTCTGTTTAGAATAACAGGGGAGACAGACAGACACATGCTACACACACATCACAGTGTTCTGTTTAGAATAGCAGGGGAGACAGACAGACACATGCTACACACACATCACAGTGTTCTGTTTAGAAGACAGGGGAGACAGACAGACACATGCTACACACACATCACAGTGTTCTGTTTAGAAGACAGGGGAGACAGACAGACACATGCCTCACACATCACAGTGTTCTGTTTAGAAGACAGGGGAGACAGACAGACACATGCTACACACACATCACAGTGTTCTGTTTAGAAGACAGGGGAGACAGACAGACATATGCTACACACACATCACAGTGTTCTGTTTAGAAGACAGGGGAGACAGACAGACACATGCTACACACATCACAGTGTTCTGTTTAGAATAATAGGGGAGAGAAATCCTCAGACAGACATATCCGCACACACAGACACATGCCTCACACATCACAGTGTCTGCTGCCAGACTCTTATTATGATTGCTAAATCCCAATTCCCCAAAACACATTTGGACTATAGATATTGCATTATACTTCTGATGCTAAAATGTTTATTACATTGCTATTCTATGTTGGCATTCTATTATGTCTCTCTGCTGGGAAAGAGAAGAGAGCAGGAGAGCAGAGTGTCTGGGAAACAGCTCGGGGGGGGGGGCAGGAGAGCAGAGTGTCTGGGAAACAGCTCGGGGGAGAACAGGAGAGCAGAGTGTCTGGGAAACAGCTCGGGGGGGGAAGGAGAGCAGAGTGTCTGGGAAACAGCTCGGGGGGAGAACAGGAGAGCAGAGAGTCTGGGAAACAGCTCGGGGGAAAGGAGAGCAGAGAGTCTGGGAAACAGCTCGGGGGGGAGAACAGGAGAGCAGAGTGTCTGGGAAACAGCTCGGGGGGGAAGGAGAGCAGAGTGTCTGGGAAACAGCTCGGGGGGGGGAGAACAGGAGAGCAGAGTGTCTGGGAAACAGCTCGGGGGGGAGAACAGGAGAGCAGAGTGTCTGGGAAACAGCTCGGGGGAAAGGAGAGCAGAGTGTCTGGGAAACAGCTCGGGGGGGGGAAAGGAGAGCAGAGTGTCTGGGAAACAGCTCGGGGGGAGAACAGGAGAGCAGAGTGTCTGGGAAACAGCTCGGGGGGGCAGGAGAGCAGAGTGTCTGGGAAACAGCTCGGGGGGGGGGAAGGAGAGCAGAGTGTCTGGGAAACAGCTCGGGGGGGGGAAAGGAGAGCAGAGAGTCTGGGAAACAGCTCGGGGGGGAAGGAGAGCAGAGTGTCTGGGAAACAGCTCGGGGGGGAGAACAGGAGAGCAGAGTGTCTGGGAAACAGCTCGGGGGGGAAAGGAGAGCAGAGTGTCTGGGAAACAGCTCGGGGGGAGAACAGGAGAGCAGAGTGTCTGGGAAACAGCTCGGGGGGGAAAGGAGAGCAGAGTGTCTGGGAAACAGCTCGGGGGGAAAGGAGAGCAGAGTGTCTGGGAAACAGCTCGGGGGGAGAACAGGAGAGCAGAGTGTCTGGGAAACAGCTCGGGGGGGGGGGAAGGAGAGCAGAGTGTCTGGGAAACAGCTCGGGGGGGGCAGAACAGGAGAGCAGAGTGTCTGGGAAACAGCTCGGGGGGAAAGGAGAGCAGAGTGTCTGGGAAACAGCTCGGGGGGAGAACAGGAGAGCAGAGTGTCTGGGAAACAGCTCGGGGGGGCAGGAGAGCAGAGTGTCTGGGAAACAGCTCGGGGGAAAGGAGAGCAGAGTGTCTGGGAAACAGCTCGGGGGGAGAACAGGAGAGCAGAGTGTCTGGGAAACAGCTCGGGGGGGAGAACAGGAGAGCAGAGTGTCTGGGAAACAGCTCGGGGGGGGAGAACAGAGTGTCTGGGAAACAGCTCGGGGGGGGAAAGGAGAGCAGAGTGTCTGGGAAACAGCTCGGGGGGAACAGGAGAGCAGAGTGTCTGGGAAACAGCTCGGGGGGAAGAGAGCAGAGTGTCTGGGAAACAGCTCGGGGGGGGAAAGGAGAGCAGAGTGTCTGGGAAACAGCTCGGGGGAGAACAGGAGAGCAGAGTGTCTGGGAAACAGCTCGGGGGGGAAGAGAGCAGAGTGTCTGGGAAACAGCTCGGGGGGGGAAGAGAGCAGAGTGTCTGGGAAACAGCTCGGGGGGAAGAGAGCAGAGTGTCTGGGAAACAGCTCGGGGGGGCAGGAGAGCAGAGAGTCTGGGAAACAGCTCGGGGGAGAACAGGAGAGCAGAGTGTCTGGGAAACAGCTCGGGGGGGAAAGGAGAGCAGAGTGTCTGGGAAACAGCTCGGGGGGAACAGGAGAGCAGAGTGTCTGGGAAACAGCTCGGGGGGAAAGGAGAGCAGAGAGTCTGGGAAACAGCTCGGGGGGGGAGAACAGGAGAGCAGAGTGTCTGGGAAACAGCTCGGGGGGGAGAACAGGAGAGCAGAGTGTCTGGGAAACAGCTCGGGGGGGGAGAACAGGAGAGCAGAGTGTCTGGGAAACAGACATGATATCATAACCGCCATTGATAAAAGACAATACTGTGCAGCCGTATTCATCGACCAGGCCAAGGCTTTCGACTCTGTCAATCAATACATTCTCATCGGCAGACTCAGCAGCCTTGGTTTCTCAAAATGACCGCCTCGCCTGGTTCACCAACTACTTCTCAGACAGAGTTCAGTGTGTCAAATCGGAGGGCCTGTTGTCAGGACCTCTGGCAGTCTCTGTGGGGTGCCACAGGGTTCAATTCTCGGGCCGACTCTTTTCTCTGTATATATATGTTGCTCTTGCTGCGGGCGATCCCTGATCCATCTCTACGCAGACACCATTCTATATACTTCCGGCCCGTCCTTGGACACTGTGCTATCTAACCTCCAAACGAGCTTCAATGCCATACAACACTCCTTCCGTGGCCTCCAATTGCTCTTAAACGCTAGTAAAACCAAATGCATGCTTTTCAACCGATCGCTGCCTGCACCCGCATGCCCGACTAGCATCACCACCCTGGATGGTTCCGACCTTGAATATGTGGACATCTATAAGTACCTAGGTGTCTGGCTAGACTGTAAACTCTCCTTCCAGACTCATATCAAACATCTCCAATCGAAAATCAAATTAAGTGTCGGCTTTCTATTCCGCAACAAAGCCTCCTTCACTCACGCCGCCAAACTTACCCTAGTAAAACTGACTATCCTACCGATCCTCGACTTCGGCGATGTCATCTACAAAATTGCTTCCAACACTCTATTCAGCAAACTGAATGCAGTTTATCACAGTGCCATCCGTTTTGTCACTAAAGCACCTTATACCACCCACCACTGCGACTTGTATGCTCTAGTCGGCTGGCCCTCGCTACATATTCGTCGCCAGACCCACTGGCTCCAGGTCATCTACAAGTCCATGCTAGGTAAAGCTCCGCCTTATCTCAGTTCACTGGTCACGATGGCAACACCCATCCGTAGCACGCGCTCCAGCAGGTGTATCTCACTGATCATCCCTAAAGCCAACACCTCATTTGGCCGCCTTTCGTTCCAGTACTCTGCTGCCTGTGACTGGAACGAATTGCAAAAATCGCTGAAGTTGGAGACTTTTATCTTCCTCACCAACTTCAAACATCTGCTATCTGAGCAGCTAACCGATCGTTGCAGCTGTACATAGTCTATTGGTAAATAGCCCACCCATTTCCACCTACCTCATCCCCATACTGTTTTTATTTATTTATATTTCTGCTCTTTTGCACACCAATATCTCTACCTGTACATGACCATCTGATCATTTATCACTCCAGTGTTAATCTGCAAAATTGTAATTATTTGCCTACCTCCTCATGCCTTTTGCACACAATGTATATAGACACCCCTTTTTTTCTACTGTGTTATTGACTTGTTAATTGTTTACTCCATGTGTAACTCTGTGTTGTCTGTTCACACTGCTATGCTTTATCTTGGCCAGGTCGCAGTTGCAAATGAGAACTTGTTCTCAACTAGCCTACCTGGTTCAATAAAGGTGAAATAAAATAAAAAAAATAAAACATAGCCCATCTGTAAATAGCCCATCCAACTACCGCATCCCCATATTGTTATTTATTTTATTTATATTGTTTTGCTCCTTTGCATCCCAGTATCTCTACTTGCACATTCATCTTCTGTACATCTATCACTCCAGTGTTTATTTGCTAAATTGTAGTTATTTTGCCTATTTATTGCCTTACCTCCCTAATCTTACTTCATTCGCACACACTGTATATAGACTTTTCTATTGTGTTGTTGACTGTACGTTTGTTTATTCCATGTGTAACTCTGTGTTGTTATTTGTGTCGCACTGCTTTGCTTTATCTTGGCCTGGTCGCAGTTGCAAATGAGAACTTGTTCTCAACTAGCCTATCTGGTTAAATAAAGGTGAAATAAATACATTTAAATAAATAAATATTGAACTGGATACTTGCATACTGGAGGCTTTTGTTATGTTTTACTATGCATTTAATAATATATTATTAGACATAGTGACCAGCTGAAATAGACAGAAGCATATATATGGCAGACCAATCCAAACTCATCTCACCGCATGCCCAGCCCACTCATTATCTCAACCAATCATGGCTAGCGGGAAGGTTGATGCCTTTTTTCTGTCGTTTAACCAACTAGGCTCGTAATTTAACAATTTTATTTGTATTTACAGAATAAAAGGGCCACTCTGAAATGTTTTGTCACACAACACAATGATGATGTCTCAGGTTTCTAGGGAGCGTGCAATTGACTGCAGCAATGTCCACCAGAGCTGTTGCCAGAGAACTGAATGTTAATTTCTCTACCATAAGCCTCCTCCAACGTCGTTTTAGAGAATTACGGCCAACCGGCCTCACAACCGCAGACAATGTGTATGGCGTCGTTTGGGTGAGTGGTTTGCTGATGTCAACACTGTGAACAGAGTGCCCCATGGCGGTGGTGGGGTTATGGTTTGGACAGGCATAAGCTACTAACAATGAACACAATTTCATTTTATCGATGGCAATTTGAATGCACAGAGATTCCGTGACGAGATCTTGAGGCCCATTATCGTGCCATTCATCCTCCATCACCTCATGTTTCAGCATGATAATGCACAGACCCATGTCGCAAGGATCTGTACACAATTCCTGGAAGCTGAAAAAATCCCAGCTCTTCCATGGCCAGATATGTCACCCATTGAGCATGTTTGGGATGCTCTGGATTGACGTGCATGACATAGTGTTCGAGTTCCCGCCAAAATATCTAGAAACTTTGCACAGCCGTTGAAGTGTAACGGCGTTCTTCGTTTGTCGCAAGAAAGTCGGACCGAAATGCAGCGTGGTGGTTACTCATGATTTTAATGAATGAATCGCGGTACATGAAATAACTGATACAAAATATAAAAAACAACAAAACGGAACGTGAAACCTAATTACAGCCTATCTGGTGAAACTACACAGAGACAGGAACAATCACCCACGAAATACACAGTGAAACCCAGGCTACCTAAATACGGTTCCCCATCAGAGACAACAAGAATCACCTGACTCTGATTGAGAACGGCCTCAGGCAGCCAAACCTAAACTAAACACACCCCTAATCAACCACAATCCCAATGCCTACAAAAACCCCAATACGACACACAATAACATAAACCCATGTCACACCCTGGCCTGACCAACTAATTAACTAAAACACAAAATACTAAGACCAAGGCGTGACATGAAGTGGAGTGGGACAACATTCCACAAGCCACAATCAACAGCCTGATCAACTCTATGTGAAGGAGATGTGTCGCGCTGCATGAGGGAAATGGTGGTCACATCAGATACTGACTGGTTGTCTAATCCACACCACCCTACCTTTTCTTATGGTATCTTTGACCAACAGATGCATATCTGTATTCCCAGTCATGTGACATCCATAGATTAGGGACTAATGAATTTATTTCAATTCCTTATTAATGAATGATTCCTTATTAATGAATGATTCCTTATTAATGAATGATTCCTTATATTGAATGATTCCTTATTAATGAATGATTCCTTATTATTGAATTATTCCTTATTAATGAATGATTCCTTATTAATGAATGATTCCTTATTAATGAATGATTCCTTATTATTGAATGATTCCTTATTAATGAATGATTCCTTATTAATGAATGATTCCTTATTATTGAATGATTCCTTATTATTGAATGATTCCTTATTAATGAATGATTCCTCATTATTGAATGATTCCTTATTAATGAATGATTCCTTATTAATGAATGATTCCTCATTATTGAATGATTCCTTATTAATGAATGATTCCTCATTATTGAATGATTCCTTATTAATGAATGATTCCTTACATCCTTATTATCAAGCTGATCTTAACTGTTATAGGCCTATTTCTATGTTGTCCTGTTTATCAAAAGTGTTGGGAAAACTTGGCAATAATCAACTGACTGTCTTTCTTGATGTCTATAGTATTCTCTCTGGTATGCAATCTGGTTTCCGCTCAGGTTATGGATGTGTCACTACAACCTTGAAGGTCCTCAATGATGTCAGCATTGCCCTTGTTTCTAAACAATGTGGCGCTGCTATTTTTATTGACTTAGCCAAAGCTTTTGATACGATAGACCATTCCATTCTTGTGGGCTGGATAAGGATTATTGGTGTCTCTGAGGGATTTTTGGCCTAGTTTGCTAACTACCTCTCTCAAAGAGTGCAGTGTATAAAGTCAGAAAATCTGTTGTCTCAGCCACTGTCTGTCACCAAGGGAGTACCCCAAGGCTCGATCCTAGGTCCCAAGCTCTTCTCAATTTACGCCAACAACATATCTCAGGCAGTAGGAAGCTCTCTCATCCATTTATATGCTGATGATACAGTCAGACTCAGCTGGCCCCTCCCAGGATTTTGTGTTAAATGATCTACAACAAAGCTTTTTTAGTGTCCAACAAGATTTCTCTACCCTTAACCATGTTCTGACCACCTCCAAAACAAAGGTCATGTGGTTTGGTAAGAAGAATGCCCCTCTCCTCACAGGTGTGATTACTACCTCTGAGGGTTTAGAGCTTGAGGTAGTCACCTCATACAAGTACTTGGGAGTATGGCTAGACGGTACACTGTCCTACTCTCTGCACATATTAAAGCTGCAGGCTAAAGTTAAATCTAGACTTGGTTTCCTCTATCAGAAATCACTCCTCTTTCACACCAGCTGCCAAACTAACCCTGATTCAGATGACCATCCTACCCATGCTAGATTACAAGACATAATTTATAGATTGGCAGGTAAGGGCGGTTCTCGAGCGGCTAGATGTTCTTTACCATTCGTCCATCAGATTTGCCACCAATGCTCCTTATAGGACACATCACTGCACTCTATACTCCTCTGTAAACTGGTCCTCTCTGTATACCCTTCGCAAGACCCACTGGTTGATGCTTATTTATTAAACCTTCTTAGGCCTCCCTCCCCCCTATCTGAGATATCTACTGCAGCCCTCATCCGCCACATACAACACCTGTTCTGCCAGTCACATTCTGTTAAAGGAACCCAAACCACACACATCCCTGGGTCGCTCTTCTTTTCAGTTCGCTGCAACTAGCGACTGGATTGAGCTACAACAAACACTCAAACTGGACAGTTCATATATCAATCTCTTCATTCAAAGACTCAATCATGGACATTCTTGCTGACAGTTGTGGCTGCTTTGTGTGATGTATTGTTGTCTCTACCTTCTTGCCCTTTGTGCTGTTGTCTGTGCCCAATAATGTTTGTACCATGTTTTGTGCTGCTACCATGTTGTGTTGCTACCATGTTGTGTTGCTACCATGTTGTGTTGCTACCATGTTGTTGTCATGTTGTGTTGCTATCATGCTGTGTTGTCATGTGTTGCTGCCTTGCTATGTTATTGTCTTAAGTCTCTCTTTATGTAGTGTTGTGTTGTCTCTCTTGTCGTGACTTGTGTTTTGTCCTATATTTATAAAGTTTTTATTTTTATTTTCAATCCCAGCCCCCGTCCCTGCAGGAGGTCTTTTGCCTTTTGGCCGTTATTGTCAATGATAATTTTTTCTTAACTGACTTTAAAAAAAGGTATGAACTGTAACGCAGTAAAATCTTTGACGTTTTTATATGTTAGATTTATATTTTGTTCAGTATAAAATATTTCCATTTAGGCATTAATTCCGAATGGTTAAGGTTTGGGCTAGCTCATCACCCCCTCTCTCTGTCTCTGGTTTGGGCTAGGTTTCTGACTGGTTAAATGAAGGGTTCATGTTTGGGATACAGTCTCCCGCCACCCACGTCCACAGTGCTCTAGCAAAACCCAGGCATATTTAATGGTGTTAGCGCTCCCCGTTGCCCCTAGTGGCCAGTTTTAAATGCATTTCAAGACATCCTCAGGACATGGATAGACCTGCAATTTTGACGGGGGTATGTGTGTGTGTGTGTGTGTGTGTGTGTGTGTGTGTGTGTGTGTGTGTGTGTGTGTGTGTGTGTGTGTGTGTGTGTGTGTGTGTGTGTCAGGCATGGTATTTCCAGGTGATTCCATAGGGAGGCAGTAGATCACAACACCACAGAGAAAGTCCCTTAGGAGAGTCCAGCTGAAACTACTGTACAGCCTATTACCCATCCAGTGGTCTAGAGGAGGGTATACAATGCATTGTGTGTTCTCACTTGTTAATCCCCATGATGCATTTCAAAGTAATGTGGTGGAGGGATCAAAGTAGTGTAGTGTAGTGGAGGGATCAAAGAAGTGTAGTGGAGGGATCAAAGTAGTGTAGTGTAGTGGAGGGATCAAAGAAGTGTAGTGGAGGGATCAAAGTAGTGTAGTGGAGGGATCAAAGTAGTGTAGTGTAGTGGAGGGATCAAAGTAGTGTAGTGGAGGGATCAAAGTAGTGTAGTGGAGGGATCAAAGTAGTGTAGTGAAGGGATCAAAGTAGTGTAGTGTAGGGATCAAAGTAGTGTAGTGGAGGGATCAAAGTAGTGTAGTGGAGGGATCAAAGTAGTGTAGTGGAGGGATCAAAGTAGTGTAGTGGAGGGATCAAAGTAGTGTAGTGGAGGGATCAAAGTAGTGTAGTGTAGTGGAGGGATCAAAGTAGTGTAGTGGAGGGATCAAAGTAGTGTAGTGGAGGGATCAAAGTAGTGTAGTGGAGGGATCAAAGTAGTGTAGTGGAGGGATCAAAGTAGTGTAGTGTAGTGGAGGGATCAAAGTAGTGTAGTGGAGGGATCAAAGTAGTGTAGTGTAGTGGAGTAGTGTTGTTGTACTTTGATCCCTCCACTACACTACGTTGATCCCTCCACTACACTACGTTGATCCCTCCACTACACTACTTTGATCCCTCCACAACACTACTTGTCCCTGGGCCTGGAAATGATTGATTTCCCCCTCCAGGATGGAGAAGCTGTCTTCATTAAAGTGGGGATTCTAGTGGGGGGAAATACGTAGCACACAGGAGGACATGTTTCTCTGTTGAGATCATTTCCTTTTGAATGTCTAGCCAAATGTCAAATGTTCCTGTTTTGATACATTTTTTATTGATTGAGTTAGGTCTGCTCTATACCACATATCCCAATTCCGTTCCCTGTTTCACACCTGGTAGTTTGGTGGATGGGACTACCAGCTCTCTGTAACCTAAAGGACAACTAGCAGGTCCATCTCCTCTATACCATGTTTCACACCTGGTAGTGTGGTGGATGGGACTACCAGCTCTCTGTAACCTAAAGGACAACTAGCAGGTCCGTCTCCTCTATACCACACACCTGGTAGTTTGGTGGATGGGACTACCAGCTCTCTGTAACCTAAAGGACAACTAGTCCATCTCCTCTATACCATGTTTCACACCTGGTAGTGTGGTGGATGGGACTACCAGCTCTCTGTAACCTAAAGGACAACTAGCAGGTCCGTCTCCTCTATACCACACACCTGGTAGTTTGGTGGATGGGACTACCAGCTCTCTGTAACCTAAAGGACAACTAGCAGGTCCGTCTCCTCTATACCATGTTTCTTGTATTTCTTGTTGTCTGTATTTCTGATTTCTTTGCTGAAGTCCAGGTTCCAGCTCCTAACCCAAAGACAGATGACCTCAGTCCTTGGATATTCCAGGATGAAATAGTGAAGGCTTTGTGTTCCATAAAGTGTCCAATGTTGTCCGTCGTGTGGTTTGGCCTCAGACCAGTAAGTGTGAGCAGAGCCTGCTGAGCATCTGGTACATGTCATTGGTTTGGGCTAGTGTAAGGGAGGGGGGGGGCTGTTGCTATCAGAAAGACTCCACTTGTAGTGACAGAACATCCATATGAGATGACATAACTTAGTACTGAGTCAGTGTGTGTGTGTGTGTGTGTGTGTGTGTGTGTGTGTGTGTGTGTGTGTGTGTGTGTGTGTGTGTGTGTGTGTGTGTGTGTGTGTGTGTGTGTGTGTGTGTGTGTGTGTGTGTGTGTGTGTGTGTGTGTGTGTGTGTGTGTGTGTGTGTGTGTGTGTGTGTGTGTGTGTGTGTGAATGATGACAGCGGGCTGTTCATCAGGTGACCTTTATAGTAACAGGCTGACCTGTCCCTCTCCAGAGGTCAACCGGGGGGTCAACCTCTCCCGAAGTAAGGGTCAGGATTTACTATTCCATCCCCATGTGAGGTAACATGGTATTTAAGAGGGGAAACTGTGTCGTGAGTGAATGCACACACAGGCACACAGTTGATACCTACAGTTTTGCTTTCCTTCTCTCATCTTATCTCCTTCACCGTATCTCTCCTTCTCTCATCTCCTCATCCTTCACCATATCTCTCCTTCTCTCATCTCCTCTCCTTCACCATATCTCATCTCCTCTCCTTCACCATATCTCTCATCTTATCTCCTTCACCATATCTCTCCTTTTCTCATCTTATCTCCTTCACCATATCTCTCCTTCTCTCGTCTCCTCTCTTTCACACACCTCTTTTTCCATCTCTCTCTCTTTCCTCAATCTCTGTCTCTCTCTTTCTTTCTCTCTCTCTCTCTCTCTCTCTCTCTCTCTCTCTCCCTTTCTCTCAATCTCTTTCTGTCTCTCTCCCTCTCCCTATCTCTCTCATGTTAGCCTCTTTAATGGAGTTGTTAAACATTAAGTATTTAGAGTGCTACAGTAAGTGAGTCAAGCATGGAGAGGCCTAACCTTTGCGTTCCAGTCTAGGGGGCTTTGAGTACCTTGTCATCTATCTGATCGCTCTTAGACACACACACACACACCTGTTACATGTCCCTCGTCGAGATTCGATAGTGCCAAGAGTGACGTGGTATGTATTGTATAATGCCAATGACTGGAACGAACTGCAAAAATCACTAAAGCTGGAGCCTCTTATCTCCCTCACTAGCTTTAAGTACCAGCTGTTGTAGCAGCTCACAGATCACTGCACCTGTACATAGCTCATCTGTAAATAGTCCATCCAAATATCTCATCCCCATTCTGTATTTATTTATCTATCAAGCGACCCACCTCGACAACATCCGGGGAAATTTCAGAGCTCCTTATTCAAAATACCAAATAATTCATAATAAACATTCATTAAAGAAAATACAAGTGTTAGCCTCTTATGGCTGGGGGCAGTATTGAGTAGCTTTGATGAAAGGTGCCCAGAGTAAACTGCCTGCTACTCAGTCCCAGTTGATAATATATACATATTATTAGTATATTTGGATAGAAAACACTCTGATGTTTCTAAAAATATTTGAATTATGTCTGAGAAGAAAATCCAAACAGGAAGTGGGAAATCTGAGGCTGGTAGTTTTTCAACTCAGCCCCTATTGAAGATACAGGGGGATATTAGTCATGTTGCACTTTCTAATGCTTCCACTAGATGTCAACAGTCTCTAGAACCTTGTTTGATGCTTTTGAATGAGAGAGGAATGAGTCAGAAGTCTGGCTGAGTCCCACGAGCTGAACATGCGCTGTCACGTGAAAGCTAGCTTGCTTTCCATTGCATTTCTACAGACAAAGGAATTCTCCGGTTGGAACATTATTGAAGATTTATGTTAAAAACATCCTAAAGACTGATTCTATACATCGTTTGACATGTTTCTACGGACTGTAACTGAGCTTTTCGACTTTTCGTCTGCTCGTCTGCTCGCGCATCATGAATTTGGATTACTGGGCTGAACGCGCTAACAACAAGGAGGAATTTGGACATAAATGATGGACATTATCGAACAAAACAAATCTTTATTGTGGAACTGGGATTACTGGGAGTGCATTCTGATGAAGATCATCAAAGGTAAGTGAATATTTATAATGCTATTTCTGACTAATGTTCACTACACAACATGGCAGATATTTCTTTGGCTGGTTTGGTTTCTGAGTGCCGTACTCAGATTATTGCATGGTGTGCTTTTTCCGTAAAAATAAATAAATAATCTGACACAGTGGTTGCATTAAGGAGAAATGTATCTAAAGTTCCATGTATAATAGTTGTATCTTTCCTCAATGTTTATTATGAGTATTTCTGTGAATTGATGTGGCTCTCTGCAAAATCACCGCATGTTTTGGAACTACTGAACATAACGTGCCAATATAAACTGAGATTTCTGGATATAAATATGCACTTTATCGAACAAAACATACATGTAATGTGTAACATGAAGTCCTATGAGTGTCATCTGATGAAGATCATCAAAGGTTAGTGATTAATTTTATCTCTTTTTGAGCTTTTTGTGACTCCTCTCTTTGGCTGGAAAAATGGCTGTATTTTTCTGTGACTTGGCGGTGACCTAACATAATCGTTTGTGGTGCTTTTGCTGTAAAGCCTATATGAAATCGGACACTGTGGTGGGATTAACAACGAGATTACCTTTAAAATTGTATAAAATACTTGTATGTTTGAGGAATTTTAATTAGGAGATTTCTGTTGTTTGAATTTGGCGCCCTGCACTTTCACTGGCTTTTGTCATATCGATCCCGTTAGCGGGATCTCAGCCCAGAGAAGTTAATCACTTACCTTTGAAGAGCTTCATATGGTTGCAGTCACAAGAGTCCAAGCTACACAATAAATGTTTGTATAGTTCGATGAAGTCCCTCTTTACATCCCAAAAACCCAGTTTTGTTGGCACGTTTTGTTCAGTAATCCACTGGCTCAAAGGAGTTCAAAACATGCAGATGAATACATAAAGTTCGTCAAAACATGCCAAACGATGTTTATAAATAATCCTCAGGTTGTCAATTGTCTAAATAATCGATAATATTTCAACAGGACAATAGTGTATTCAATAGAAAGGAAAAACAACGAAGGGCGCGCACTCGGTCACGCCCGCAAACCAACACTGCATGATTCTACAGTCCAATGACAGAAAGGTCTCATTCATTGTCTAAAGACTGTTGACATCTAGTGGAAGCCATGGGAACTGTGTATATATATATATACAATTATATTTGTGTTTGTGGAGTAATTTACATCTACCCGATGCCTTTTGCAATGAAGAGTACACCACCACAGTCATCGGCTTCATCAATAAGTGCATCGACGACGTCGTCCCCTCACTGACAGTATGTTAACATCCAAACCGGAAGCCCTCGATTACAGCCAACATCCGCATCGAGTGTTCCGGTTTCAAGGAACGGAACAATAATCCGGACGCCTATAAGAAATCCTTATTCCCTGACCGAGTGTGTAATACCAACATGTTCCAAGCAGACCACCATAGTCCCTGTGCTCAAGAACACAGAGGTAACAATCGTAAATGACTACCGATCAGTAGCACTCACATCTGTGGCCATGAAGTGTTTTGAAAGTTTGGTCATGGCTCACATCAACACCTTTATCCCAGAAACCCTAGACCCCACTCCAATTTGCCTACCGCCCCACCAGATCCACAGATGACACAATCTCTATTGCACTCCACACTGCCCTTTCCCACCTGGACAAGGAGGAACACCTATGTGAGAATGCTATTCATTGACTACAGCTCAGTGTTCAACACCAGAGTGCACCTCAAAGCTCATCACTAAGCTAAGGACCCTCGGACTAAACACCTCCCTCTGCAACTGGATCCTGGACTTCCTGACAATCAGCCCCCAGGTGGTGAGGGTAGGTAACAACACATCTGCCACGCTGATCCACAACACGGGAGCCCCTCAGGGGTGCGTGCTCAGTCCCCTCCTCTACTCCCTGCTCACCCATGACTACATTGCCAAGCACGACTCCAACACCATCATTAAGTTTTCTGTTGACATACACTGGTAGGCCTGATCACTGACAACGACGAAACAGCTTACATGGAGGAGTTCAGAGACCTGACAGTGTAGTGCTAGGATAACAACCTCTTCCTCAAAGTGATCAAGACAAAGGAGATGATCGTGGGCAACAGGAAAAGGAGGGCCAAGCATTCTCATCAACAGGGCTGTAGTGGAGCAGGTTGAGAGCTTCAAGTTCCTAGGTGTCCATAACACCAAGACAGTCGTGAAGAGGGCATGACAACGCCTATTCCCCCTCAGGAGACTGGAGGGATTTATCATGGGTCCCCAGATCCTCAAGAAGTTCTACATCTGCACCATTGAGAGCATCCTGGTTGCATCACCGCCTGGTACGGCATCCTGCTCGCCCTCCAACCGCAAGGCACTACAGAGGGTAATGCGTACGGCCTAGTAGATCACTCAGACCAAGCTTACTGCCATCCAGTATCTCTATACCAGGCGGTGTCCGAGGAAGGCCCTAAAACTTACCAAAGACTCCTGCCACCCTAGGCATAGATTGTTCTCTCTGCTACCGCATGGCAAGTGGTACGGGAGCGCCAAGTCTATTTCTGAAAGGTTTCTTAACAGTGGTCTCTATCTCTACAGACACACTGGTCTCTCTCTCTACAGACACACACTGGTCTCTCTCTCTCTACAGACACACACTGGTCTCTCTCTCTCTACAGACACACTGGTCTCTCTCTCTCTCTACAGACACACACTGGTCTCTCTCTCTCTACAGACACACACTGGTCTCTCTCTCTCCACAGACACACTGGTCTCTCTCTCTCTCTCTACAGACACACACTGGTCTCTCTCTCTCTACAGACACACTGGTCTCTCTCTCTACAGACACACACTGGTCTCTCTCTCTACAGACACACACTGGTATCTCTCTCTCTACAGACACACACTGGTCTCTCTCTACAGACACACACTGGTCTCTCTCTCTACAGACACACACTGGTCTCTCTCTCTCTACAGACACACACTGGTCTCTCTCTCTCTACAGACACACTGGTATCTCTCTCTCTACAGACACACACTGGTCTCTCGCTCTACAGACACACTGGTCTCTCTCTCTACAGACAGACACACTGGTCTCTCTCTCTACAGACACACTGGTCTCTCTCTCTCTACAGAACTGGACCACATGGAGAAGACACTGGACCAAATAGAGAAGACACTGGACCAAATAGAGAAGACACTGGACCAAATAGAGAAGACACTGGACCACATAGAGAAGACACTGGACCACATGGAGAAGACACTGGACCAAATAGAGAAGACACTGGACCACATGGAGAAGACACTGGACTACATAGAGAAGACACACTGGACCACATGGAGAAGACACTGGACTACATAGAGAAGACACACTGGACTACATGTAGAAGACACCCTGGACGACATAGAGAATACACCCTGGACTACATAAAGAAGACACACAGGACTTCATAGAGAAGACACTGGACCACATAGAGAAGACACTGGACTAAATAGAGAAGACACACTGGACCACATAGAGAAGATACCGGACCACATAGAGAAGACACTGGACCACATGGAGAAGACACTGGACTATATAGAGAAGACACTGGACCACATGGAGAAGACACTGGACCACATAGAGAAGACACTGGACCAAATAGAGAAGACACTGGACCACATAGAGAAGACACTGGACTACATAGAGATGACACTGGACCACATGGAGAAGATACCGGACCACATAGAGAAGACACTGGACCACATGGAGAAGACACTGGACTACATAGAGAAGACACTGGACCACATAGAGAAGACACTGGACCACATAGAGAAGACACTGGACCACATGGAGAAGACACTGGACTACATAGAGAAGACACTGGACTACATAGAGAAGAAACACTGGACTACATAGAGAAGAAACACTGGACTACATAGAGAAGAAACACTGGACTACATAGAGAAGACATGTGTGTGTTTGCTTGTGCGTGTGTCTGTCTATTTGTGCGTGCGTGTGTGTTTGCTTGTGCGTGTGTCTGTCTATTTGTGTGTGCGTGCGTGTGTGTTTTCTTGTGCGTGTGTCTGTCTAGTTGTGTGTGCGTGCGTGTGTGTTTTCTTGTGCGTGTGTCTGTCTAGTTGTGTGTGCGTGCGTGTGTGTTTGCTTGTGCGTGTGTCTGTCTAGTTGTGTGTGCGTGCGTGTGTGTTTGCTTGTGCGTGTGTCTGTCTAGTTGTGTGTGCGTGCGTGTGTGTTTGCTTGTGCGTGTGTCTGTCTAGTTGTGTGTGCGTGCGTGTGTGTTTGCTTGTGCGTGTGTCTGTCTAGTTGTGTGTGTTTGCTTGTGCCCTGTGCCCTGTGCCCTGTGCCCTGTGCCCTGTGCCCTGTGCCCTGTGCCCTGTGCCCTGTGCCCTGTGCCCCTGCTCCAGTTTCTTATTGTGTAAAGTAAGGTAGGGTTAGGGTTACCCCGGTCTGATAGACTAGCCATCATGATCCCTCTCTCTCTCATACAGACTGGTCTACTGGGACATCCCTCTCTCTCATACAGACTGGTCTACTGGGACATCCCTATCTCTTCCTCTCGCTGTCTCTCCCCCTCTCCAACTCTCAACCTCTAGGGACTCAGCAGAGGTAAGACTGGATGATACGCGCATGTGTGTGTATATGTATATATGTGTGTGTGTATATGTGTATATATGTGTGTGTGTATATATGTGTGTGTGTATATGTATATATATGTGTGTGTGTATATGTGTATATATGTGTGTGTGTATATGTATATATGTGTGTGTGTGTGTATATGTGTCTATGAAGCCTTATGAAGTATTATCAAGTGTTACGAAGTGTGCTGGTTTGGTGAATCCCAGATGCCATAGCTCATAGGTTGATTTGGCGAATGAATCCGCAAAACACCAGTCTCAACTTCAACAGTGAGGTGACTACCTCCTGCAGCTGGTTGAGAGAATGCCAAGAGTGTGCAAAGCTCTCGTCAAGGCAAAGGGTGGCTACTTTGAAGAATCTCAAATATATTTTGATTTGTTTAACACTTTTTGGGTTACTACATGATTCCATATGTGTTATTTCATAGTTTTGATGTCTTCACTGTTGTTCTACAATGTAGAAAATAGTACAAATAAAGAAAAGCCCTTGAATGAGTAGGTGTGTCCACACCACTGTTACTGTGTATCTTTAACTTCCAACAGTAAACTCTTGAACCATTCAAGCTATACACTGTTATAGGTTATGAAGTGAATGTTATATGCTATAGGTTATGTAGTGGATGTTACATGTTATAGGTTATATAGGGGATGTTATATGTTATAGGTTATGTAGCGGGTGTTATAGGTTATGTAGTGGATGTTATATGTTATGTAGTGGATGTTATATGTTATAGGTTATGAAGTGAATGTTATATGTTATAGGTTATATAGTGGATGTTATAGGTTATGTAGTGAATGTTATAGGTTATGTAGTGGATGTTATAGGTTATGTAGTGAATGTTATATGTTATGTAGTGAATGTTATGTGTTATAGGTTATGTAGTGGATGTTATATGTTATGTAGTGGATGTTATATGTTATAGGTTATATAGGGGATGTTATATGTTATAGGTTATATAGTGGATGTTATAGGTTATATAGTGGATGTTATAGGTTATGTAGTGGATGTTATAGGTTATGTAGTGGATGTTATAGGTTATATAGTGGATGTTATAGGTTATGTAGTGGATGTTATAGGTTATGTAGTGGATGTTATATGTTATAGGTTATATAGTGGATGTTATAGGTTATGAAGTGAATGTTATATGTTATAGGTTATGTAGTGGGTGTTATAGGTTATGTAGTGGATGTTATAGGTTATGTAGTGGATGTTATATGTTATAGGTCATGTAGTGGATGTTATATGTTATAGGTTATATAGTGGATGTTATATGTTATGTAGTGGATGTTATATGTTATAGGTTATGTAGTGGATGTTATATGTTATGTAGTGGATGTTATAGGTTATGTAGTGGGTGTTTTAGGTTATGTAGTGGGTGTTATAGGTTATGTAGTGGATGTTATAGGTTATGTAGTGGATGTTATATGTTATAGGTTATATAGTGGGTGTTATAGGTTATGTAGTGGATGTTATAGGTTATATAGTGGATGTTATAGGTTATGTAGTGGATGTTATAGGTTATGTAGTGGATGTTATATGTTATAGGTTATGTAGTGGATGTTATAGGTTATATAGTGGATGTTATATGTTATGTAGTGGATGTTATATGTTATAGGTTATGTAGTGGATGTTATATGTTATGTAGTGGATGTTATAGGTTATGTAGTGGGTGTTATAGGTTATGTAGTGGATGTTATAGGTTATGTAGTGGATGTTATATGTTATAGGTTATATAGTGGATGTTATAGGTTATGTAGTGGATGTTATATGTTATGTAGTGGATGTTATAGGTTATGTAGTGGATGTTATATGTTATAGGTTATGTAGTGGATGTTATATGTTATAGGTTATGTAGTGGATGTTATAGGTTATGTAGTGGATGTTATAGGTTATGTAGTGGATGTTATATGTTATAGGTTATGTAGTAGATGTTATAGGTTATATAGTGGATGTTATAGGTTATGTAGGGGATGTTATATGCTATAGGTTATATAGGGGATGTTATATGTTATAGATTATATAGTGGATGTTATAGGTTATGTAGTGGATGTTATATGTTAAACAGGCCTAGTTAATTTGTGAACTTTTGGAATCATGGTAATATAATGATTATTCTTATTGTGTAGTTAGAATACAGTGGGCAGCACCTTGAATGCGTTGTTCTTTCCCATGACAGTGAATGAATAAGCCAGGGAGGAATTATTGACAGTGTAGGAATCAAAGTGTTGGTCAGTATTTCCAGGGGACCCTAATTAGATGCTACATGTTTCTTACCTCCTGCAGCTAGCTTGCTAACATTTTCATGTTTCACCAATTCCTCTCTGATTTAGAAGATACCATTGCACAAACAACATGCCCACAGAGCCTTCAGAGACTCAAACCGTAAGACTTATTCCCCATTTTTTGTTTCAGCCTGAATTCAAAATGGATTAAATAGTTGTTTTTTTCACACCATACCCCATAATGCCAAAGTGAAAACATGTTTTTAGAATATTTTGCAAATGTAATAAAAATAAATGGGTCAATACTTTGTAGAAGCACCTTTGGCAACGATTACAGCTGTGAGGCTTTCTGGGTAAATCTCTAAGCACTTTCCACACCTGGATTGTTCAACATTTGCCCATTATTATTTTCAAAATTCTTCAAGCTCTGTCAAATTGCTTGTTGATCATTGCTAGACAACCATTTTCTGGTCTTCCCATAGATTTTCACATAGATTAAAGTCAAAACTGTAACTCGTTGACTCCAGTGTAGATTTGACCTTATGTTTAAGGTTATTGTCCTGCTGAAAGGTGAATGAATCTCCCAGTGTAACGGATTTCTTCCAACTCCTCCTCTGACGAAGAGGTGGAACAAGGATCGGACCAAAATGCGCGTGGTTCGTTCGATACATCTTTAATGATGAAAAAAACACAAACAATACAAAACAACAAACGCCGAAAACCGAAACAGCCCTGACTGGTGCAACAAACACAGAGACAGGAATAATCACCCACAAACACACAGTGAAACCCAGGCTACCTAAATAGGGTTCCCAATCAGAGACAACGATAATCACCTGACTCTGATTGAGAACCGCCTCAGGCAGCCATAGACTAATCTATACACCCCACACAACCCCAAGACGAAACACACTACAAATAAACCCATGTCACACCCTGGCCTGACTCAATAAATGAAGATAACATAATAAATATAGACCAGGGCGTGACAGAACCCCCCCCCCTAAGGTGCGGACTCCCGGACGCACATCAAAACAATAGGGAGGGTCCGGGTGGGCGTCTGTCCATGGTGGCGGCTCCAGCTCGGGACGTGGAACCCACTCTATGAATGTCTTAGTCCCCCCTCCTCGCGTCCTAGGATTGTCCACCCTCGCCGCCGACCATGGCCTAGTAGTCCTCACCCAGAACCCCACTGGACAGAGGGGCAGCTCGGGACAGAGGGGCAGCTTGGGACAGAGGGGCAGCTCGGGACAGAGGGGCAGCTCGGGACAGAGGGGCAGCTCGGGACAGAGGAAGCCCAGCACTGAGAGGAAGCCCAGCACTGAGAGGAAGCCCAGCACTGAGAGGAAGCCCAGCACTGAGAGGAAGCCCAGCACTGAGAGGAAGCCCAGCACTGAGAGGAAGCCCAGCCAGGTTGTTGAATTCGGCAGATCCTGGCTGGCTGGCAGTTCTGGCAGATCCTGGCTGACTGGTGGATCTGGAAGAGTCTGGCTGACTGGCAGATCTGGAAGAGTCTGGCTGACTGGCAGATCAGGAAGAGTCTGGCTGACTGGCAGATCTGGAAGAGTCTGGCTGACTGGCAGATCTGGAAGAGTCTGGCTGACTGGCAGATCTGGAAGAGTCTGGTTGACTAGCAGATCTGGAAGAGTCTGGCTGACTGGCAGATCAGGAAGAGTCTGGCTGACTGGCAGATCTGGAAGAGTCTGGCTGACTGGCAGATCTGGAAGAGTCTGGCTGACTGGCAGATCTGGAAGAGTCTGGCTGACTGGCGGATCCTGGCAGACTGACGTCTCTGGCTGCTCCACGCTGACTGGCAGCTCTGGCTGCTTCATGCTGACTGGCGGCTCTGGCTGCTCCATGCTGACTGGCGGCTCTGGCTGCTCCATGCAGATTGACAGCTCTGGCTGCTCCATGCAGACTAACAGCTCTGGCAGCTCCTTGCAGACTGGCAGCTCCTTGCAGACTGGCAGCTCCCTGCAGTCTGGCAGCTCCCTGCAGACTGGCAGCTCCTTGCAGACTGTCAGCTCCATGCAGACTGGCAGCTCCATGCAGACTGACAGCTCTGGCTGCTCCATGCAGACTGACAGCTCCTTGCAGACTGGCAGCTCCTTGCAGACTGGCAGCTCCTTGCAGACTGGCAGCTCCATGCATACTGGCAGCTCCATGCAGACTGGCAGCTCCCTGCAGTCTGGCAGCTCCCTGCAGACTGGCAGCTCCTTGCAGACTGTCAGCTCCATGCAGACTGGCAGCTCCATGCAGACTGACAGCTCTGGCTGCTCCATGCAGACTGACAGCTCCTTGCAGACTGGCAGCTCCTTGCAGACTGGCAGCTCCTTGCAGACTGGCAGCTCCATGCAGACTGGCAGCTCCTTGCAGACTGACAGCTCTGGCTGCTCCATGCAGACTGACAGCTCCTTGCAGACTGGCAGCTCCTTGCAGACTGGCAGCTCCTTGCAGACTGGCAGCTCCATGCAGACTGGCTGCTCCATGTAGACTGACAGCTCTAGCTGCTCCATGCAGACTGACATCTCCGGCTGCTCCATGCAGACTGACAGCTCTGGCTGCTCCATGCAGACTGACAGCTCTGGCTGCCCCATGCAGACTGGCAGCTCTGGCTGCGCTAAACGGGCAGGAGACTCCGGCAACGCAGGAGAGGAGGAAGGCTCCGGCAGCGCTGAACAGGCGGGAGACTCCAGCAGCACAGGAGGGGAGGAAGGCTCCGGCAGCGCTGGAGAGGCGAGGCGCACAGTAGGTCTGATGCGTGGTGCTGGCACTGGTGGTACTGGGCCGAGGACACGCACAGGAAGCCTGTTGCGGGGAGCTGCCACCGGAGGGCTGGGGTGTGGAGGTGGTACTGGGTAGACCGGACCGTGCAGGCGCACTGGAGCTCTTGAGCACCGAGCCTGCCCAACCTTACCTGGTTGAATACTCCCGGTCGCTCTGCCAGTGCGGCATGGTGGAATAGCCCGCACTGGGTTATGCAGGCGAAACGGGGATACCGAGCGTAAGGCTGGTGCCATGCAAGCTGGCCCAAGGAGACGCACTGGAGACCAGATGCGTAGAGCCGGCTTCATGGCATTTGGCTCGACGCTCAATCTACCTCGGCCGATACGCGGAACTGGAATAGAACGCACCGGGCTATGCACCCGCACTGGAGACACCGTGCGCACCACAGCATAACACGGTGCCTGCCCAGTCTCTCTAGCCCCCCGGTAAGCACAGGGAGTTTGCGCAGGTCTCCTACCTGGCGTAGCCATACTCCCTGTTAGCCCACCCCCCAATAAATTTTTAGGGCTGACTCTCGGGCTTTCAACCGCGTCGCCGCGCTGCCTCTTCATACCAGCGCCTCTCCGCTTTCACCGCCTCCAGTTCTTCCTTGGGACGGCGAAATTCTCCAGGCTGTGCCCAGGGTCCTTTTCCGTCCAATATCTCCTCCCAGGTCCAGAAGTCCTGTGATCGCTGTTGCTGCCTTTGTTGCTTCTCCTGTGGCTCCTGCCTGTTGACATGTTGCTTGGTCCGTTTGTGGTGGGTGATTCTGTAACAGATTTCTTCCAACTCCTCCTCTGATGAAGAGGTGGAACAAGGATCGGACCAAAATGCAGCGTGGTTCGTTCGATACATCTTTAATGATGAAAAAAACACGAACAATACAAAACAACAAACGCCGAAACAGCCCTGACTGGTGCAACAAACACAGAGACAGGAATAATCACCCACAAACACACATTGAAACCCAGGCTACCTAAATATGGTTCCCAATCAGAGACAACAATAATCACCTGACTCTGATTGAGAACCGCCTCAGGCAGCCATAGACTAATCTGTACACCCCACACATCTCTCTCACTTCTCCTTTATCTCTCTCCTTTCTCCTTTATCTCTCTCCTTTCTCCTTTAACTCTCTCACTTCTCCTTTATCTCTCTCCTTTCTCCTTTAACTCTCTCACTTCTCCTTTATCTCTCTCACTTCTCCTTTATCTCTCTCACTTCTCCTTTATCTCTCTCCTTTCTCCTTTATCTCTCTCACTTCTCCTTTATCTCTCTCACTTCTCCTTTATCTCTCTCACTTCTCCTTTATCTCTCTCACTTCTCCTTTATCTCTCTCACTTCTCCTTTATCTCTCTCACTTCTCCTTTATCTCTCTCACTTCTCCTTTATCTCTCTCACTTCTCCTTTATCTCTCTCCTTTCTCCTTTATCTCTCTCACTTCTCCTTTATCTCTCTCCTTTCTCCTTTATCTCTCTCCTTTCTCCTTTATCTCTCTCACTTCTCCTTTATCTCTCTCACTTCTCCTTTATCTCTCTCCTTTCTCCTTTATCTCTCTCACTTCTCCTTTATCTCTCTCACTTCTCCTTTATCTCTCTCCTTTCTCCTTTATCTCTCTCACTTCTCCTTTATCTCTCTCCTTTCTCCTTTATCTCTCTCCTTTCTCCTTTATCTCTCTCCTTTCTCCTTTATCTCTCTCCTTTCTCCTTTATCTCTCTCACTTCTCCTTTATCTCTCTCCTTTCTCCTTTATCTCTCTCCTTTCTCCTTTAACTCTCTCACTTATTCTTTATCTCTCTCACTTCTCCTTTATCTCTCTCCTTTCTCCTTTATCTCTCTCCTTTCTCCTTTATCTCTCTCACTTCTCCTTTATCTCTCTCCTTTCTCCTTTAACTCTCTCACTTCTCCTTTATCTCTCTCCTTTCTCCTTAATCTCTCTCACTCTCCTTTATCTCTCTCACTTATTCTTTATCTCTCTCACTTCTCCTTTATCTCTCTCACTTCTCCTTTATCTCTCTCCTTTCTCCTTTATCTCTCTCACTTCTCCTTTATCTCTCTCCTTTCTCCTTTATCTCTCTCACTTCTCCTTTATCTCTCTCCTTTCTCCTTTATCTCTCTCACTTCTCCTTTATCTCTCTCACTTCTCCTTTATCTCTCTCACTTCTCCTTTATCTCTCTCCTTTCTCCTTTATCTCTCTCACTTCTCCTTTATCTCTCTCACTTCTCCTTTATCTCTCTCCTTTCTCCTTTATCTCTCTCCTTTCTCCTTTATCTCTCTCCTTTCTCCTTTATCTCTCTCCTTTCTCCTTTATCTCTCTCACTTCTCCTTTATCTCTCTCCTTTCTCCTTTATCTCTCTCCTTTCTCCTTTAACTCTCTCACTTATTCTTTATCTCTCTCACTTCTCCTTTATCTCTCTCCTTTCTCCTTTATCTCTCTCCTTTCTCCTTTATCTCTCTCACTTCTCCTTTATCTCTCTCCTTTCTCCTTTAACTCTCTCACTTCTCCTTTATCTCTCTCCTTTCTCCTTAATCTCTCTCACTTCTCCTTTATCTCTCTCACTTATTCTTTATCTCTCTCACTTCTCCTTTATCTCTCTCACTTCTCCTTTATCTCTCTCCTTTCTCCTTTATCTCTCTCACTTCTCCTTTATCTCTCTCCTTTCTCCTTTATCTCTCTCACTTCTCCTTTATCTCTCTCCTTTCTCCTTTATCTCTCTCACTTCTCCTTTATCTCTCTCACTTCTCCTTTATCTCTCTCACTTCTCCTTTATCTCTCTCCTTTCTCCTTTATCTCTCTCACTTCTCCTTTATCTCTCTCACTTCTCCTTTATCTCTCTCCTTTCTCCTTTATCTCTCTCACTTCTCCTTTATCTCTCTCCTTTCTCCTTTATCTCTCTCCTTTCTCCTTTATCTCTCTCACTTCTCCTTTATCTCTCTCACTTCTCCTTTATCTCTCTCCTTTATCTCTCTCCTTTCTCCTTTATCTCTCTCCTTTCTCCTTTATCTCTCTCACTTCTCCTTTATCTCTCTCACTTATTCTTTATCTCTCTCACTTCTCCTTTATCTCTCTCACTTCTCCTTTCTCTCTCCTTTCTCCTTTATCTCTCTCACTTCTCCTTTATCTCTCTCCTTTATCTCTCTCACTTCTCCTTTATCTCTCTCCTTTCTCCTTTATCTCTCTCCTTTCTCCTTTATCTCTCTCCTTTATCTCTCTCCTTTATCTCTCTCACTTCTCCTTTATCTCTCTCCTTTCTCCTTTATCTCTCTCCTTTCTCCTTTATCTCTCTCACTTCTCCTTTATCTCTCTCACTTATTCTTTATCTCTCTCACTTCTCCTTTATCTCTCTCACTTCTCCTTTATCTCTCTCACTTCTCCTTTATCTCTCTCCTTTCTCCTTTATCTCTCTCCTTTCTCTCTCTCACTTCTCCCTGCTCCAATTCTTTTTCTCTCTATAATTATCCTGTCTTCATTTCCCCCCAATTATCCCTCTCTCTCGCTACCTCTTTCTCTGTCTATCTATATATATTCAATTCAATTCAAGGGGTTTTATTGGCATGGGAAACATATGTTAACATTGCCAAAGCAAGTGAAGTAGAGAATAAACAAAAGTGAAATAAACTATTACAATTAACAGTAAACATTACACACACAGAAGTTCCAAAATAATACAGACGTTACACATGTCATAATATGTCTATATACAGTGTTGTAACAATGTGCAAATAGTTAATGTGCAAAAGGGAAAATATATATATATATATATATATAACTTGTCTGTGTGCGTGTGCGTGTGTGTGTGTGGGTCTATATATAGGTACAGACATAGTATAGGAATACTGAATACCGTGTCTATGTCTATATATAGGTGTAGTATATGTGACCCAGTGACCCTGTGCAGCATCCTCTCCTCCCTGTTGTTCTAACCAGGTCAGATGCATAGCAAGTGAACAGGAGGAGGTGTTTTGTCTGTGTGTCAGGCATCAGGGTGTCAGTGTCAAGCAGTTGAAAGCAGAGCCAGTCTAAAGCAACTGGTGCGGATAGCAGGACTGTCAGCAGCAAACATGTCTCACTCTCTAACCCTCTCTTTCACTCTCTCTCCAATACAGTGTATATATTTACAGTTGAAGTCGGAAGTTTACATACACTTAGGTTGGAGTCATTCAAAATATAGCTCTAAGCACTAGCTGTCAGAGCAGCTCACAGATCACTGTACCTGTACATAGCCCATCTGTAAATAGCCCATCCAACTACCTCATCCCCATACTGTATTTATTTATTTATCTTGCTCCTTTGCACCCCAGTATCTCTACTTGCACATTAATCTTCTGCACATCTAACATTCCAATGTCTAATTGCTATATTGTAATTACTTCAACACCATGGCCTATTTATTGCCTTACCTCCCTTATCTTACCTCATTTGTACTCACTGTATATAGACTTTTTGTTTCCTTTTGTTCTTATTTTTCTACTGTATTCTTGACTTTGTTTTGTTTACTCCATGTGTAACTCTGTGTTGTTGTCTGTGTCGAACTGCTTTGCTTTATCTTGGCCAGGTCGCAGTTGTAAATGAGAACTTGTTCTCAAACTGGCATACATTTACATTTACATTTACATTTAAGTCATTTAGCAGACGCTCTTATCCAGAGCGACTTACATACCTGGTTAAATAAAGGTTAAATAAAAAAATAAACTAAAAAATATATACTGTATGTTTACATTGCCAAAGCAGGTTAAATAACAATAATCACTGCATTTCTTTTTCTCTCCTGGTCTCCCACTTCAAGTTTGAGAAGGAGAGGGTAGCAGAGGTGAGGAACCATCTGTTGACTGCTGGAGAGCCTGTTACCCTGAAGACTGCCTCCATCTGTCTCTCTGGGCCTTAGAGCCTGAGGACAGCCTCTCTCTATGGGCCTTAGAGCCTGAGGACAGCCTCTCTCTATGGGCCTTAGAGCCTGAGGACAGCCTCTCTCTGGGCCTTAGAGCCCGAGGAGCCTGAGGACAGCCTCTCTCTCTGGGCCTTAGAGTCTGAGGTCAGCCTCTCTCTCTGGCCATACAGCCAGGCCTGGTGCTGAAGTCTGCCACCCTCCCTGGATCTCCTCATCTGGATCTCCTCACCTGGATCTCCTCACCTGGATCTCCTCACCTGGATCTCCTCATCTGGATCTCCTCATCTGGATCTCCTCACCTGGATCTCCTCACCTGGATCTCCTCACCTGGATCTCCTGGGCCTCAGGCTAAGGGTCTTTGTTAGGGACCTGGGTCTGGGACTGTGTGAACAGCAGCAGCTGGAGAAACCATGGAGGTGGCTATGGTGGACTTTGAGAGTCTGGACGACATCGACAGCAGCCTGAAAAATGAACTGGACAACTCAGATTACCCTGATGAGACCGCTGCCCTGGCAGTCGACATTCCCCCCGAACAATGCTCCTTCCCCGGCTCTCACCACCTCTTCTCCCCCCTGCCCAACCACACCTCTACCCCCCAGCCTCACTGCCCCTCCTCACTCAACCCCCACATTTGGCACACCTCCCCATGCCCGTCCCCGTCCCCCAAAAATTTGGGCGTGCCTCAGTCGCCCCTCATGCCAGCCCACAGCAGGAGGGGGCACCCTAGATGTGCCAGCATCATCACCAACTGGCAGAAGTTGCTTAATAGTGAGACCCAGATGCAGAGCGAGACCATCTTCAGCCGGCTGGCTAAGGAGTGCTGCGAGGATGTGTTCATGGACAAGACAGGTCTAGACGACGGAGACCAGAAGGTCATCATCAACATCGCCGGGCTACGCTTCGAGACGCAGCTCAAAACCCTCCACCAGTTCCCCGAGACCCTTCTGGGGGACCCTATGAAGAGGATGGACTACTTTGACCCCATGAGGAACCTGTATTTCTTCGACAGGAACCGGCCCAGCTTCGATGGCATCCTGTACTACTACCAGTCAGGAGGGAAGATCCGTCGGCCCGCCAACGTTCCACTGGATGTGTTTGCTGATGAGATCGTCTTCTATGAGCTGGGGAGCGACGCCACGGAGCAGTTCAGAGAGGACGAGGGCTTCATCAAGGAAGTGGAGATCCCTCTCCCGACCAATGAGATGTATCACCAGTTCTGGCTGCTGTTCGAGTACCCCGAGAGTTCCAACGCGGCACGCGGCGTGGCGCTGGTCTCCGTGTTTGTCATCGTTATCTCCATCATCATCTTCTGCCTGGAGACGCTGCCGGAGTTCCGGGAAAACTCCTTGGACCCCGTCCTACCCACCACCGTCACGCATCTGATGCCTTTGGATGGGAGCCAATCGCTGGACGGCCTCGGGACCTTGTTCCTGCCCTCGGCCAAGCCCAAAACCATCACCTCCACGTTCTCCGACCCGTTCTTCATCATCGAGACGGCCTGCATCGTCTGGTTCTTCTTCGAGCTGGCTGTGCGCTTCGTGGTCTGTCCCTCCAAGAGCGACTTCTTCCACAACCTCATGAACATCATCGACATTGTCTCCATCATCCCGTACTTCGTCACCTTGGTAACAGAGCTGGTCACCACCCCGGACCAGAACTCCAGCCAGGCAATGTCTCTGGCAATCCTTCGTATCATCCGCCTAGTCAGGGTATTCAGGATCTTCAAGCTGTCCAGACACTCTAAGGGGCTCCAGATCCTGGGCCAGACACTGAAGGCCAGCATGCGGGAGCTGGGCCTGCTCATCTTCTTCCTCTTCATCGGAGTCATCCTCTTCTCCAGCGCCATCTACTTCGCCGAGGTGGACGAGCCCAGCACGCAGTTCGTCAGCATCCCCGACGGGTTCTGGTGGGCTGTGGTCACCATGACTACAGTGGGCTATGGCGACATGTGCCCGATCACCATGGGCGGTAAGATGGTGGGGACGCTCTGCGCCATCGCTGGCGTGCTGACCATCGCCCTGCCCGTCCCCGTCATCGTGTCCAACTTCAACTACTTCTACCACCGGGAGACGGAGGCAGAGGACAAGCAGCCGATGGCAGACACAGCAGAGCTGGCCATGCAGGCCTCAGGAGACAGTAAACATGGGAGTAGCACCTCTCTGAACAAGACCAACGGAACCTGGCAGGGAAACTAGCTCACTGGCCTCTGAGACATGGAGACTGACTGTGGAAGAGACAGACTGGGACAGAGACATTATGGAGACTATCTCTGTAGAAAGATAAGTCACATAGACTGGTATTGTCTATCATAACACTGTAGAAGAGACAATGTGGGACAGACAGACACAGACAGACTTACCTGTCCACCTATCCACAGTGAGTGACCTGTCCATTATGGAAGATAGCGACTGAGACAGAGAAAGACTCTCCTGTCCTCGGGGAGAAAGACATAAAATCCCCCCCTGTGGGAAGATATGGTGATACCTGCCCTTTACTGTTAGATAAAGACAGTCGTGAAACATTTTTTTTAAAGTGAGAAAAAGTGTTCGGTTTGTTAGGAGATCAGTAAGTCGTGTGGAGACGTGTGTTGCTTTTCATCACGATGATTCTTCGTGTGACTGATAACAACTTAATTCCCATAGTAACAGTGTTGTACTACCAATGTATAAAATACATTTGTTTTATTACTATCAAACATCTCGTATCCCACATGAAAACATTCAGATCAATTTAACTAATATCATAACTATCATATGGTAGACTGTCTGGATTGCGTTTGTTTAAATGTATTTGTTGATTTGTTTATTTGTGTATTTTGATAATTATATGAATGTGTTTATGTATCAGATGAAGAATCTATTACTGTAGAATATTAATAAATTCACATTAACGGATTACATTCTCTATATAGTGCATCACTACCAGGGGAGTAATGGATTACATTCTCTATATAGTGCATCACTACCAGGGGAGTAATGGATTACATTCTCTATATAGTGCATCACTACCAGGGGAGTAATGGATTACATTCTCTATATAGTGCAATACTACCAGGGGCGTAATGGATTACATTCTCTATATAGTGCATCACTACCAGGGGAGTAATGGATTACATTCTCTATATAGTGCATCACTACCAGGGGAGTAATGGATTACATTCTCTATATAGTGCATTACTACCAGGGGAGTAATGGATTACATTCTCTATATAGTGCATCACTACCAGGGGAGTAATGGATTACATTCTCTATATAGTGCATTACTACCAGGGGAGTAATGGATTACATTCTCTATACAGTGCATCACTACCAGGGGAGTAATGGATTACATTCTCTATATAGTGCATCACTACCAGGGGAGTAATGGATTACATTCTCTATATAGTGCATCACTACCAGGGGAGTAATGGAATACATTCTCTATACAGTGCATCACTACCAGGGGAGTAATGGATTACATTCTCTATATAGTGCATCACTACCAGGGGAGTAATGGATTACATTCTCTATATAGTGCATTACTACCAGGGGAGTAATGGATTACATTCTCTATACAGTGCATCACTACCAGGGGAGTAATGGATTACATTCTCTATATAGTGCATCACTACCAGGGGAGTAATGGATTACATTCTCTATATAGTGCATCACTACCAGGGGAGTAATGGAATACATTCTCTATACAGTGCATCACTACCAGGGGAGTAATGGATTACATTCTCTATATAGTGCATCACTACCAGGGGAGTAATGGATTACATTCTCTATATAGTGCATCACTACCAGGGGAGTAATGGATTACATTCTCTATATAGTGCATTTCATTTTTGCAGTATGGTACTTTCCCCTTCTGTCTCTGTCTCTCTCACATAGGGGCAGCAGTATGGTACTTTCCCCTTCTGTCTCTGTCTCTCTCTCATAGGGGCAGCAGTATGGTACTTTCCCCTTCTGTCTCTGTCTCTCTCTCTCATAGGGGCAGCAGTATGGAACTTTCCCCTTCTGTCTCTGTCTCTCTCTCTCATAGGGGCAGCAGTATGGAACTTTCCCCTTCTGTCTCTGTCTCTCTCTCTCATAGGGGCAGCAGTATGGTACATTCCCCTTCTGTCTCTGTCTCTCTCTCTCATAGGGGCAGCAGTATGGAACTTTCCCCTTCTGTCTCTGTCTCTCTCTCTCATAGGGGCAGCAGTATGGAACTTTCCCCTTCTGTCTCTGTCTCTCTCTCTCATAGGGGCAGCAGTATGGAACTTTCCCCTTCTGTCTCTGTCTCTCTCTCTCATAGGGGCAGCAGTATGGAACTTTCCCCTTCTGTCTCTGTCTCTCTCTCTCATAGGGGCAGCAGTATGGTACTTTCCCCTTCTGTCTCTGTCTCTCATAGGGGCAGCAGTATGGTACTTTCCCCTTCTGTCTCTCTCTCATAGGGGCAGCAGTATGGTACTTTCCCCTTCTGTCTCTGTCTCTCATAGGGGCAGCAGTATGGAACTTTCCCCTTCTGTCTCTGTCTCTCTCTCTCTCATAGGGGCAGCAGTATGGTACATTCCCCTTCTGTCTCTGTCTCTCTCTCATAGGGGCAGCAGTATGGTACTTTCCCCTTCAGTCTCTGTCTCTCTCTCACATAGGGGCAGCAGTATGGTACTTTCCCCTTCTGTCTCTGTCTCTCTCTCATAGGGGCAGCAGTATGGTACTTTCCCCTTCTGTCTCTGTCTCTCTCTCATAGGGGCAGCAGTATGGTACATTCCCCTTCTGTCTCTGTCTCTCATAGGGGCAGCAGTATGGTACTTTCCCCTTCTGTCTCTGTCTCTCTCTCATAGGGGCAGCAGTATGGTACTTTCCCCTTCTGTCTCTGTCTCTCTCTCATAGGGGCAGCAGTATGGTACTTTCCCCTTCTGTCTCTGTCTCTCTCTCATAGGGGCAGCAGTATGGTACATTCCCCTTCTGTCTCTGTCTCTCATAGGGGCAGCAGTATGGTACTTTCCCCTTCTGTCTCTGTCTCTCTCTCATAGGGGCAGCAGTATGGTACTTTCCCCTTCAGTCTCTGTCTCTCTCTCACATAGGGGCAGCAGTATGGTACTTTCCCCTTCTGTCTCTGTCTCTCTCTCATAGGGGCAGCAGTATGGTACTTTCCCCTTCTGTCTCTGTCTCTCTCTCATAGGGGCAGCAGTATGGTACTTTCCCCTTCTGTCTCTCTCTCTCTCTCATAGGGGCAGCAGTATGGTACTTTCCCCTTCAGTCTCTGTCTCTCTCTCTCATAGGGGCAGCAGTATGGTACTTTCCCCTTCTGTCTCTCTCTCTCATAGGGGCAGCAGTATGGTACATTCCCCTTCTCTCTCTCTCTCATAGGGGCAGCAGTATGGTACATTCCCCTTCTCTCTCTCTCTCATAGGGGCAGCAGTATGGAACTTTCCGTCATGGTGTCCCGTTAACGGTCCTCATGCATCTTTAACAGTTTGACAGGAATCCCCCAAAGCCCATGACTGTAGTGACACACAGACTCACTCACTAACTAACACACACACACACACACACACACACAGACACACACACACACACACACACACACACACACACACACACACACACACACACACACACACACACACACACACACACACACACACACACACACAGACTCACTAACTAACACACACTCACAGACTCACTAACTAACACACACACACACACACACACACACACACACACACACACACACACACACACACACACACACACACACACACAGACTCACTAACTAACACACACTCACAGACTCACTAACTAACACACACACACAGACTCACTCACTAACACACACACACTCACTCACTCACTCACTCACTCACTCACTCACTCACTCACTCACTCACAACATATAAATATACACTGCTAAAAAAATAAAGAGAACACTAAAATAACACATCCTATATCTGAATGAATGAAATATTCTTATTAAATACTTTTTTCTTTACATAGTTGAATGTGCTGACAACAAAATCACACATAAATTATCAATGGAAATCAAATTTATCAACCCATGGAGGTCTGGATTTGGAGTCACACTCAAAATTAAAGTGGAAAACCACACTATGGGCTGATCCAACTTTGATGTAATGTCCTTAAAACAAGTCAAAATGAGGCTCAGTAGTGTGTGTGGCTTCCACGTGCCTGTATGACCTCCCTACAACGCCTGGGCATGCTCCTGATGAGGTGGTGGATGGTCTCCTGAGGGATCTCCTCCCAGACCTGGACTTTTTTTAAATTTATTTTACCTTTATTTAACCAGGCAAGTCAGTTAAGAACAAATTCTTATTTTCAATGACGGCCTAGGAACAGTGGGTTAACTGCCTGTTCAGGGGCAGAATGACAGATTTTGTACCTTGTCAGCTCGGGGATTTGAACTTGCAACCTTTCGGTTACTAGTCCAATGCTCTAACCACTAGGCTCCACTACACTAAAGCAGCCGCCAACTCCTGGACAGTCTGTGGTGCAACGTGGCGTTGGTAGATGTAGCAAGACATGAAGTCCCAGATGTGCTCAATTGGATTCAGGTCTGGGGAACGGGCGGGCCAGTCCATAGCATCAATACCTTCCTCTTGCAGGAACTGCTGACACACTCCAGCCACATGAGGTCTAGCATTGTCTTGCATTAGGAGGAACCCAGGGCCAACCGCACCAGCATATGGTCTCACAAGGGGTCTGAGGATCTCATCTCGGTACCTAATGGCAGTCAGGCTACCTCTGGCGAGCACAATAACATCTGTTAACCATGTGTATGTGACCATTAACATCTGCTAACCATGTGTATGTGACCAATAACATCTGCTAACCATGTGACCATTAACATCTGCTAACCACGTGTATGTGACCATTAACATCTGCTAACCATGTGTATGTGACCATTAACATCTGCTAACCATGTGTATGTGACCATTAACATCTGCTAACCATGTGTATGTGACCATTAACATCTGCTAACCATGTGTATGTGACCATTAACATCTGCTAACCACGTGTATGTGACCATTAACATCTGCTAACCATGTGTATGTGACCATTAACATCTGCTAACCATGTGTATGTGACCATTAACATCTGCTAACCATGTGTATGTGACCATTAACATCTGCTAACCATGTGTATGTGACCATTAACATCTGCTAACCATGTGTATGTGACCATTAACATCTGCTAACCACGTGTATGTGACCATTAACATCTGCTAACCATGTGTATGTGACCATTAACATCTGCTAACCATGTGTATGTGACCATTAACATCTGCTAACCATGTGTATGTGACCATTAACATCTGCTAACCATGTGTATGTGACCAATAACATATGCTAACCATGTGTATGTGAACCATTAACATCTGCTAACCATGTGCATGTGACCAATAACATCTGCTAACCATGTGCATGTGACCAATAACATCTGCTAAACACATGTATGTGACCAATAACATCTGCTAACCATGTGTATGTGACCAATAACATCTGCTAGCCATGTGTATGTGACCATTAACATCTGCTAACCATGTGTATGTGACCATTAACATCTGCTAACCATGTGTATGTGACCAATAACATCTGCTAACCATGTGACCAATAACATCTGCTAACCATGTGTATGTGAAAAATAACATCTGCTAACCATGTGACCAATAACATCTGCTAACCATGTGACCAATAACATCTGTTAACCATGTGTATGTGACCATTAACATCTGCTAACCATGTGTATGTGACCAATAACATCTGCTAAACATGTGTATGTGACCATTAACATCTGCTAACCATGTGACCAATAACATCTGTTAACCATGTGTATGTGACCAATAACATCTGCTAACCATGTGACCAATAACATCTGCTAACCATGTGACCAATAACATCTGTTAACCATGTGTATGTGGCCATTAACATCTGCTAACCATGTGTATGTGACCAATAACATCTGCTAACCATGTGACCATTAACACCTGCTAACCATGTGTATGTGACCATTAACATCTGCTAACCATGTGTATGTGACCATTAACATCTGCTAACCATGTGTATGTGACCATTAACATCTGCTAACCACGTGTATGTGACCATTAACATCTGCTAACCATGTGTATGTGACCATTAACATCTGCTAACCATGTGTATGTGACCATTAACATCTGCTAACCATGTGTATGTGACCATAAACATCTGCTAACCATGTGTATGTGACCAATAACATATGCTAACCATGTGTATGTGAACCATTAACATCTGCTAACCATGTGCATGTGACCAATAACATCTGCTAACCATGTGCATGTGACCAATAACATCTGCTAACCATGTGTATGTGACCAATAACATCTGCTAAACATGTGTATGTGACCAATAACATCTGCTAACCATGTGACCAATAACATCTGTTAACCATGTGTATGTGACCAATAACATCTGCTAACCATGTGACCAATAACATCTGCTAACCATGTGACCAATAACATCTGTTAACCATGTGTATGTGACCATTAACATCTGCTAACCATGTGTATGTGACCAATAACATCTGCTAAACATGTGTATGTGACCATTAACATCTGCTAACCATGTGACCAATAACATCTGTTAACCATGTGTATGTGACCAATAACATCTGCTAACCATGTGACCAATAACATCTGCTAACCATGTGTATGTGACCATTAACATCTGCTAACCATGTGTATGTGACCAATAACATCTGTTAACCATGTGTATGTGGCCATTAACATCTGCTAACCATGTGTATGTGACCAATAACATCTGCTAACCATGTGACCATTAACATCTGCTAACCATGTGTATGTGACCAATAACATCTGCTAACCACGTGTATGTGACCATTAACATCTGCTAACCATGTGTATGTGACCATAAACATCTGCTAACCATGTGTATGTGACCATTAACATCTGCTAACCATGTGTATGTGACCATTAACATCTGCTAACCATGTGTATGTGACCAATAACATCTGTTAACCATGTGTATGTGACCATTAACATCTGCTAACCATGTGTATGTGACCATTAACATCTGCTAACCATGTGTATGTGACCAATAACATCTGTTAACCATGTGTATGTGACCATTAACATCTGCTAAACATGTGTATGTGACCATTAACATCTGCTAACCATGTGTATGTGACCAATAACATCTGTTAACCATGTGTATGTGGCCATTAACATCTGCTAACCATGTGTATGTGACCAATAACATCTGCTAACCATGTGACCATTAACATCTGCTAACCATGTGTATGTGACCAATAACATCTGCTAACCACGTGTATGTGACCATTAACATCTGCTAACCATGTGTATGTGACCATAAACATCTGCTAACCATGTGTATGTGACCATTAACATCTGCTAACCATGTGTATGTGACCATTAACTTCTGCTAACCATGTGTTTGTGACCATTAACATCTGCTAACCATGTGTATGTGACCATTAACATCTGCTAACCATGTGACCATTAACATCTGCTAACCATGTGTATGTGACCATTAACATCTGCTAACCATGTGACCATTAACATCTGCTAACCATGTGTATGTGACCAATAACACCTGCTAACCATGTGACCATTAACATCTGCTAACCATGTGTGTGACCAATAACATCTGCTAACCATGTGCATGTGACCAATAACATCTGCTAACCATGTGTATGTGACCATTAACACCTGCTAACCATGTGACCATTAACATCTGCTAACCATGTGTATGTGACCAATAACATCTGCTAACCATGTGCATGTGACCAATAACATCTGCTAAACACGTGTATGTGACCAATAACATCTGCTAACCATGTGTATGTGACCAATAACATCTGCTAACCATGTGCATGTGACCAATAACATCTGCTAAACAGGTGTATGTGACCAATAACATCTGCTAACCATGTGTATGTGACCATTAACATCTGCTAACCATGTGTATGTGACCATTAACATCTGCTAACCATGTGTATGTGACCATTAACATCTGCTAACCATGTGTATGTGACCAATACCATCTGCTAACCGTGTGTATGTGACCAATAACATCTGCTAACCACGTGTATGTGACCATTAACTTCTGCTAACCATGTGTATGTGACCATTAACATCTGCTAACCATGTGTATGTGACCATTAACATCTGCTAACCATGTGACCATTAACATCTGCTAACCATGTGTATGTGACCATTAACATCTGCTAACCATGTGACCATTAACATCTGCTAACCATGTGTGTGACCAATAACATCTGCTAACCATGTGTATGTGACCATTAACATCTGCTAACCATGTGTATGTGACCATTAACACCTGCTAACCATGTGTATGTGACCATTAACACCTGCTAACCATGTGACCATTAACATCTGCTAACCATGTGTATGTGACCAATAACACCTGCTAACCATGTGACCATTAACATCTGCTAACCATGTGTGTGACCAATAACATCTGCTAACCATGTGCATGTGACCAATAACATCTGCTAACCATGTGTATGTGACCATTAACACCTGCTAACCATGTGACCATTAACATCTGCTAACCATGTGTATGTGACCATTAACATCTGCTAACCATGTGTATGTGACCATTAACATCTGCTAACCATGTGTATGTGACCAATACCATCTGCTAACCGTGTGTATGTGACCAATAACATCTGCTAACCACGTGTATGTGACCAATAACATGTTAAATATGTGATCAATAACATCTGTTAAATATGTGATCAATAACATCTGTTAAATATGTGACCAATAACATCTGTTAAATATGGACACATAACATCTGTTAAATACAGTGGGGCAAAAAAGTATTTAGTCAGCCACCAATGGTGCAAGTTCTCCCACTTAAAAAGATGAGGCCTGTAATTATCATAGGTACACTTCAACTATGACAGACAAAATGAGAAAATAAATTCCAGAAAATCACATTGTAGGATTTTTAATGAATTTATTTGCAAATTATGGTGGAAAATAAGTATTTTGTCACCTACAAACAAGATTTCTGGCTCCACAGACCTGTAACTTCTTTAAGAGGCTCCTCTGTCCTCCACTCGTTACATGTATTAATGGCACCTGTTTGAACCTATCAGTATAAAAGACACCTGTCCACAACCTCAAACACTCCAAACTCCACTATGGCCAAGACCAAAGAGCTGTCAAAGGACACCAGAATCAAAATTGTAGACCTGCACCAGGTTGGGAAGACTGAATCTGCAATAGGTAAGCAGCTTGGTTTGAAGAAGTCAACTGTGGGTGCAATTAGGAAATGGAAGACAATCTCCCTCGATCTGGGGCTCCACGCAAGATAAAAATACCAGCAACAGTGTGTGAAAACCTTGAAGATTTACAGAAAATGTTTTACCTCTGTCATTGCCAATAAAGGGTATATAACAAAGTATTGAGATAAACTTTGTTATTGACCAAATACTTATTTTCCACCATAATTTGCAAATTCATTAAAAAAATTCTACAATGTGATTTTCTAGATGTTTCTCTCATGTCATCTGTCATAGTTGAAGTGTACCTATGATGAAAATTACAGGCCTCTCCTTTAAAGTGGGAGAACTTGCACAATTGGTGGCTGACTAATTTTTGCCCTCCTGTATGTGAATGGACCAATAACATCTGTTAAATATGGACCAATAACATCTGTTAAATATGGACCAATAACATCTGTTAAGTGTATGTGACAAATAAGATTTGACTTTGTCCAACGGTTTCTGTTTCTAAAGGTTTGCTCCGGTGTCTGACTAATACATACACCCCTGATCAGGGTGCCACACTTTGAAATGTGGATATGAAGAGAAATCCCAGAATGCCCCTTTAATTGACACAGCAGCTTAATTTCACAAACTTTCTTTTATTGCTTCTTTAACAAAATGTACAAAGGAAAATATTTATTTGTTCTCCAGTTAAGGAAAGGGCTTCTTTGTTCTCTACTTAAGGAAAGGGCTTCTTTGTTCTCTAGTTAGAAAGGTAGAAACGTGTTTTTAACCAAGGTCAGAAAGAAAACTAATCAAAGAGACCAAAACCCATGTCTTCATCTGACTCCTCAGACTCCTCCTTCTCCTCCTTCTTCTCTTCCACTGTAAGAAAATATTTAAGAATGTGAGAGAGAATGTGAAAGAGGGGAGAGAGAGAGAGAGGAGAATGTGAAAGAGGGGAGAGAGAGAGAGAGAGGAGAATGTGAAAGAGAGAGAGAGAGAGAATGTGAAAGAGAGAGAGAGAGAGAATGTGAAAGGGGGAGAGAGAGAATGTGAAAGGGGGAGAGAGAGAATGTGAAAGGGGGAGAGAGAGAATGTGAAAGGGGAGAGAGAGAGAATGTGAAAGGGGAGAGAGAGAATGTGAAAGGGGGAGAGAGAGAATGTGAAAGGGGGAGAGAGAGAATGTGAAAGGGGGAGAGAGAGAATGTGAAAGGGGGAGAGAGAGAATGTGAAAGGGGGAGAGAGAGAATGTGAAAGGGGGAGAGAGAGAATGTGAAAGGGGGAGAGAGAGAATGTGAAAGAGGGAGAGAGAGAATGTGAAAGAGGGAGAGAGAGAATGTGAAAGAGGGAGAGGAGAATATGAAAGAGGGAGAGGAGAATGTGAAAGAGGGAGAGAGACTAAAACAGAGACAGATACAGGGGGAGTCTCAATTGCATTTCTCACATCCTCTCAAAACCCATTGAAAAAGGTCAGAGAAGCGGGACCTCTGGCTTTCTCAGCCAATGGGGTTTGTAAAGGAGATGAGGCTGTGAGGAAAATGCAATTGAGATCTTCCCGTAGAGAGCGGTTCTCACAGGCAGGAGCGGCCCCAGGAGCAACAGCAGCAGATCCAGCCGCTGACACCGCCACAGCCCCCCCTACTGGCACGGAGGCCAACTTGGACATTCCTACAGACAGACAGAGGTTAGACTGAGGGGAAGTAGCCACAAGATGCTGAACTTGGGTCAGTTTAGCATTTTCCCAAACTAAATATGGGATCCGGAGAATAGGAAGCTGATCTAGATCTGTTCCTAGGGACACTGAACCCTAGAGAATGGGAAGCTGATCCTAGATCTGTTCCTAGGGAAACTGAACCCTAGAGAATGGGAAGCTGATCCTAGATCTGTTCCTAGGGAAGCTGAACCCCTGAGAATGGGAAGCTGATCTAGATCTGTTCCTAGGGAAACTGTTCACCTGAGAATGGGAAGCTGATCTAGATCTGTTCCTAGGGAAACTGAACCCCGGAGAATGGGAAGCTGATCCTAGATCTGTTCCTAGGGAAACTGAACCCCTGAGAATGGGAAGCTGATCCTAGATCTGTTCCTAGGGAAGCTGTACCCTAGAGAATGGGAAGCTGATCCTAGATCTGTTCCTAGGGAAACTGAACCCCTGAGAATGGGAAGCTGATCTAGATCTGTTCCTAGGGAAACTGAACCCCGGAGAATGGGAAGCTGATCCTAGATCTGTTCCTAGGGAAACTGAACCCCTGAGAATAGGAAGCTGATCTAGATCTGTTCCTAGGGAAACTGAACCCCTGAGAATGGGAAGCTGATCTAGATCTGTTCCTAGGGAAGCTGTACCCTAGAGAATGGGAAGCTGATCCTAGATCTGTTCCTAGGGAAACTGAACCCCTGAGAATGGGAAGCTGATCTAGATCTGTTCCTAGGGAAACGGTTCACCTGAGAATGGGAAGCTGATCTAGATCTGTTCCTAGGGAAGCTGTACCCTAGAGAATGGGAAGCTGATCCTAGATCTGTTCCTAGGGAAACTGAACCCCTGAGAATGGGAAGCTGATCCTAGATCTGTTCCTAGGGAAACGGTTCACCTGAGAATGGGAAGCTGATCTAGATCTGTTCCTAGGGAAGCTGTACCCTAGAGAATGGGAAGCTGATCCTAGATCTGTTCCTAGGGAAACTGAACCCCTGAGAATGGGAAGCTGATCCTAGATCTGTTCCTAGGGAAACTGAACCCCTGAGAATGGGAAGCTGATCTAGATCTGTTCCTAGGGAAGCTGAACCCCTGAGAATGGGAAGCTGATCTAGATCTGTTCCTAGGGAAACTGAACCCCTGAGAATGGGAAGCTGATCCTAGATCTGTTCCTAGGGAAACTGAACCCCTGAGAATGGGAAGCTGATCCTAGATCTGTTCCTAGGGAAACTGAACCCCTGAGAATGGGAAGCTGATCCTAGATCTGTTCCTAGGGAAACTGAACCCCTGAGAACGATACACTCACCAATATAACAATCACACACAGAAACAACTAAATCTGCCAAGACTGACACTGCTATTTCCAATGAGTCAGAGGATGAGAATGGGACCAATACAGTCCACTACCGTTGACCAGCGGAAGGGACCCAGTACAGTCCTCTACTGTTGACCAGGGTCCACTGGGAGGGAATAGGGAGGGAACCAGACAGTCCTCTACTGTTGACCAGGGGAAGGGACCCAGTACAGTCCTCTACTGTTGACCAGGGGAAGGGACCCAGTACAGTCCTCTACTGTTGACCAGGGGAAGGGACCCAGTACAGTCCTCTACTGTTGACCAGGGGAAGGGACCCAGTACAGTCCTCTACTGTTGACCAGGGGAAGGGAACCCAGTACAGTCCTCTACTGTTGACCAGGGGAAGGGAACCCAGTACAGTCCTCTACTGTTGACCAGGGGAAGGGAACCCAGTACAGTCCTCTACTGTTGACCAGGGGAAGGGAACCCAGTACAGTCCTCTACTGTTGACCAGGGTCCACAGGGAAGGGACCCCACACAGTCCTCTACTGTTGACCAGGGTCCACTGGGAGGGAATAGGGAGGGTGGGAGGGAACCAGACAGTCCTCTACTGTTGACCAGGGTCCACAGGGAGGGAATAGGGAGGGAACCAGACAGTCCTCTACTGTTGACCAGGGTCCACTGGGAGGGAACCAGACAGTCCTCTACTGTTGACCAGGGTCCACAGGGAGGGAATAGGGAGGGAACCAGACAGTCCTCTACTATTGACCAGGGTCCACTGGGAGGGAACCAGACAGTCCTCTACTGTTGACCAGGGTCCACAGGGAGGGAATAGGGAGGGAACCAGACAGTCCTCTACTGTTGACCAGGGTCCACAGGGAAGGGACCCAGTACAGTCCTCTACTGTTGACCAGGGTCCACAGGGAGGGAATAGGGAGGGTGGGAGGGAACCAGACAGTCCTCTACTGTTGACCAGGGTCCACTGGGAGGGAACCAGACAGTCCTCTACTGTTGACCAGGGTCCACAGGGAGGGAATAGGGAGGGAACCAGACAGTCCTCTACTGTTGACCAGGGTCCACTGGGAGGGAATAGGGAGGGTGGGAGGGAACCAGACAGTCCTCTACTGTTGACCAGGGTCCACAGGGAGGGAATAGGGAGGGAACCAGACAGTCCTCTACTGTTGACCAGGGTCCACTGGGAGGGAACCAGACAGTCCTCTACTGTTGACCAGGGTCCACAGGGAGGGAATAGGGAGGGAACCAGACAGTCCTCTACTATTGACCAGGGTCCACTGGGAGGGAATAGGGAGGGTGGGAGGGAACCAGACAGTCCTCTACTGTTGACCAGGGTCCACTGGGAGGGAACCAGACAGTCCTCTACTGTTGACCAGGGTCCACAGGGAGGGAATAGGGAGGGTGGGAGGGAACCAGACAGTCCTCTACTGTTGACCAGGGTCCACTGGGAGGGAATAGGGAGGGTGGGAAGGAACCAGACAGTCCTCTACTGTTGACCAGGGTCCACTGGGAGGGAACCAGACAGTCCTCTACTGTTGACCAGGGTCCACTGGGAGGTAACCAGACAGTCCTCTACTGTTGACCAGGGTCCACAGGGAGGGAATAGGGAGGGAACCAGACAGTCCTCTACTGTTGACCAGGGTCCACTGGGAGGGAACCAGACAGTCCTCTACTGTTGACCAGGGTCCACAGGGAGGGAATAGGGAGGGTGGGAGGGAACCAGACAGTCCTCTACTGTTGACCAGGGTCCACAGGGAGGGTAGGAGGGAACCAGACAGTCCTCTACTGTTGACCAGGGTCCACAGGGAGGGTGGGAGGGAACCAGACAGTCCTCTACTGTTGACCAGGGTCCACTGGGAGGGAATAGGGAGGGTGGGAGGGAACCAGACAGTCCTCTACTGTTGACCAGGGTCCACAGGGAGGGAATAGGGAGGGTGGGAGGGAACCAGACAGTCCTCTACTGTTGACCAGGGTCCACTGGGAGGGAATAGGGAGGGAACCAGACAGTCCTCTACTGTTGACCAGGGTCCACAGGGAGGGAACCAGACAGTCCTCTACTGTTGACCAGGGTCCACTGGGAGGGAATAGGGAGGGAACCAGACAGTCCTCTACTGTTGACCAGGGTCCACTGGGAGGGAACCAGACAGTCCTCTACTGTTGACCAGGGTCCACTGGGAGGGAATAGGGAGGGTGGGAGGGAACCAGACAGTCCTCTACTGTTGAGCAGGGTCAACAGGGAGGGAATAGGGAGGGAACCAGACAGTCCTCTACTGTTGACCAGGGTCCACAGGGAGGGAATAGGGAGGGTGGGAGGGAACCAGACAGTCCTCTACTGTTGACCAGGGTCCACAGGGAGGGAATAGGGAGGGAACCAGACAGTCCTCTACTGTTGACCAGGGTCCACTGGGAGGGAACCAGACAGTCCTCTACTGTTGACCAGGGTCCACAGGGAGGGAATAGGGAGGGAACCAGACAGTCCTCTACTGTTGACCAGGGTCCACTGGGAGGGAATAGGGAGGGTGGGAGGGAACCAGACAGTCCTCTACTGTTGACCAGGGTCCACAGGGAGGGAATAGGGAGGGTGGGAGGGAACCAGACAGTCCTCTACTGTTGACCAGGGTCCACTGGGAGGGAATAGGGAGGGAACCAGACAGTCCTCTACTGTTGACCAGGGTCCACAGGGAGGGAATAGGGAGGGAACCAGACAGTCCTCTACTGTTGACCAGGGTCCACTGGGAGGGAATAGGGAGGGTGGGAGGGAACCAGACAGTCCTCTACTGTTGACCAGGGTCCACAGGGAGGGTGGGAGGGAACCAGACAGTCCTCTACTGTTGACCAGGGTCCACAGGGAGGGAATAGGGAGGGAACCAGACAGTCCTCTACTGTTGACCAGGGTCCACTGGGAGGGAACCAGACAGTCCTCTACTGTTGACCAGGGTCCACTGGGAGGGAACCAGACAGTCCTCTACTGTTGACCAGGGTCCACAGGGAGGGAATAGGGAGGGTGGGAGGGAACCAGACAGTCCTCTACTGTTGACCAGGGTCCACAGGGAGGGAATAGGGAGGGTGGGAGGGAACCAGACAGTCCTCTACTGTTGACCAGGGTCCACAGTGAGGGAATAGGGAGGGTGGGAGGGAACCAGACAGTCCTCTACTGTTGACCAGGGTCCACAGGGAGGGACCCATATATTTACCTGCGTTCATGACTTCATTGATGTCTTTGCCCATCAGCTCACTGATGACCTGTAGAGGAACAACTCAACATCAGACAGAGTGAGGGTTGACTACCAGCCGTCACTGTCTCGGTGTGTCCCACCTTAGCCAGGCGCTGGTCGTCAGCCTCGATGCCAACGCTGCCCAGGATGTCCTTGATGTTCTGACTGCTGGGGTTGGTGTTGCCACCCAGCACTGCCAACAGGTAGGCGGCCACGTAACGCATTCTACAGCAAAGAGGACAGATTACAGGGTTGTGATTCTGGAAATCACTCAAGATGATTATTATGTTGCATGAATAAAATAGAAAATATCTCACATGAAGTCCTCAACCCCCCAATTCAGACAACAGACAGACAGGGTTAGCAATCAGCATGATAGTTAGCTGGCTAACTTAGATGGGATTGTAAGGTTGATAGTCTTTTCATGTAGCTTTGGTAGCCATTGTTAATTACAGTGTAGGGACGTCAGACGTTCAGCATGCTGCACTGACCCCATGGAGGCTCTAGTTTAGAGCGCCTGCTAAAATATTGCTTAGGCGATGTTAAAACTCTCTGCATGGTCAAAGTAGGGCCCTGCCGAGTGGCACAGAGGTTTAAGGCACTGCATCTCAGTGTTAGAGGCGTTACTACAGACCCTGGTTTGATTCCAGGCTGAATCACAACCAGCCGTGACTGGGAGTCCCATAGGGACACTGTCCCAGCACCGTCTGGGTTTGTGCAGGTGTTGACCATTGTAAATAACCATTTGTTCTTAACTAACTTCCCTAGTTAAATTAAAGGTTAGATTTTGTTTTATGTTTAAAAGTTTGAAGAAATAGAGTGTGCTACATTTACCATCATCACATACTGAAATATTGAATTACTTTGACGTATTTCATGATGTTATATAACACGTAATTCCCTACGGTGGACACATTACACGGGACTAAAGTTTCCGCCACACAATAATTACAGGAAATATACATCCTTTTAACCTCAGATTTCTGATGTTACTATTACAGTTTACAGTCATCGCGATCTCACAAAGTCGATACTTTAAAACAGATCAATATATTTGGTTTTAGTACCAGTGTTTTTGTGTTACTCCCCAGGCCGTAGTGGCACTTGACGCCTCATATCCACCAGACGCGTTTAAACTCTTCGCGTTCTGACGGAGGTCATTCATTGTCAATGGAGTGGAAACGCAACGCTACGTTGGTGTTTCCGCGCAAGGCTGCGGTGCGTTCTGCGTACAGCAAGCGTTCAATATGTATTATGTATGCGTTGGTTGACGGTCTGGTGGTCCGTGAGGCTCCGTTAGTCGAACATGACACCTGCAACGCCAGACTCCCACTGGGGGACCGTTACTAACAAATAGGAAATATATCAACTTTCATTTCAGCAGAAAATCTGAAAGATCATGTCAACCTTTGCGAGAACCTAAAGATAACAGTTAACTAATCTTTTTAGCGTCGTTTAAATCGGAGTGTCAGTTATATATTAGCCAGTTTTCGCAGCATATCAAATTAATTTTGTAGGTCAAACTTGTTTAACGCATTTAAATAATCAAACCAATAACCATCATTACTTACTTGAAGTCTGAAACAGACGCTGAACGTCGGTCCGTTGTGAAAGTTGTGAACAAGAAGGATGAACGTCTTTTTGTTCTGTTTCCGTTTACTACTTCTATGGTGAAACTGAAGTTAATTCTACTCCCACATCGTTCATCGCCACCTAGTGGATGTAGGTTTCCATCAACATTAATGTTGCAGCACAAACGTGTGTAAGGGTATAATGGATATGAATAATGGAAATATGTGAATATTGAAATGTTGAGCAAGTGTGGACAGCTCTTTTAATAACTATACTGAAAGAAAACAGACTTTATAGTTGTGTGGTAAAAGAGTTGGGAAAGAGTACCGTAAAGTACAACTCTGGAGGGAGAGCAGTCGATCCTGAGGAGGACAGTGTTCGAGGAGCCCAGTAAAGTAGTTGGATTGTAGGAGTGTGAAGGAGGTCAGTAGGTCCATGTGGTGATTTGAAAGTGATGAACTGGGAGCCAGTGGAGTCTGGTGAGAGTGGGGATGTTGAGTGTGAGGATTCTTGCAGTTGAGTCTTGTTTGAAGTCTGTCCAGTGTTTTGATGTGTTTTTTTGCAGTGTTGAGTGTTTCAGAACACAGTGGTACTGTGGTACAGTTACGTAGAACAGTTCTAATGGCTCGTATATCTCTTATAGGGTTGCACAATTCCACTAACCTTCCCAAGATTCAAAGCTTTCCCAGAAATCCTGGTTGGAGGATTCATGATTTCCTGCGTCTTCCTGATCTGATTCCCTGGAATCTTCCAACCGGAATTTTGGATAAAGCTGGGAATTTTGGAATCTTGCAAGTGCAACCCTCATCTGTCCTCTCTCACCGTGATGGCCATGCATTCACTGTTCGTGAATAGGTAGCGTAGTGGTTAGAGGGTTGGGCCAGTAACCGAAAGGTTGCTTGATCAAATCCCCGAGCTGACAAGGTAAAAATCTGTCTTCAGTTAACCCACAGTTCCTAGGCCGCCATTGTAAATATGAATTTCCATTGATATCCACTAGAGGGCAGCAGTGTGATGTTTATTCCATGTATATCCACTAGAGGGCAGCAGTTTAATGTTCATTCCATTTATATCCAGTAGAGGGCAGCAGTGTAATGTTCATTGCATTTATATCCAGTAGAAGGCAGCAGTGTAATATATTCCATTTATATCCACTAGAGGGCAGCAGTGTAATGTTCATTCCATTTATATCCACTAGAGGGCAGCAGTATAATGTTTATTCCATGTATATCCACTAGAGGGCAGCAGTGTACTGTTTATTCCATGTATATCCACTAGAGGGCAGCAGTGTAATGTTCATTCCATTTATATCCAGTAGAGGGCAGCAGTGTAATGTTCATTGCATTTATATACAGTAGAAGGCAGCAGTGTAATATATATTCCATTTATATCCACTAGAGGGCAGCAGTGTAATGTTCATTCCATTTATATCCACTAGAGGGCAGCAGTATAATGTAGCTGAGACAGTTGTTACTTATGGCTCAATTCAACTCATAGTGCTGAAGAGCTGCGTGACAGCGTGATACAAATTTAATAAAGGTAATGTTCCCAGGTTAACGGAAGCTGTGTTTACATTTCAACTATAATGCTGAACTTCAGCCATACAGATTGAATAAACGAGCCCTCAGTCCCAGAAATCCCACACCTAAGACAACAGTCGGCTGGAACATTAGTACATTATGGGAGGCAACCCATCTGTCTAGAGAGACAAGTTGGTATTTACCCAACACAGTAACAGATATGGAGCCTATTACACTGATAGATGGAGTGATACATTTATACACTTGATGGAGTGATACATTTACACACTTGGAGTGATACATTCACACACTTGATGGAGTGATACATTTACACACTTGATGGAGTGATACATTTACACAACAAAGGAGTGGCTTCGTAAGAAGCATTTCAAGGTCCTGGAGTGGCCTAGCCAGTCTCCAGATCTCAACCCCATAGAAAATCATTGGAGGGAGTTGAAAGTCCGTGTTGCCCAGCAACAGCCCCAAAACATCACTGCTCGAGAGGAGATCTGCATGAAGGAATGGGCCAAAATAGCAGCAACAGTGTGTGAAAACCTTGTGAAGACTTACAGAAAACGTTTGACCTCTGTCATTGCCTACAAAGGGTATATAACAAAGTATTGAGATAAACTTTTGTTATTGACCAAATACTTATTTTCCACCATCCTTTGCAAATAAATCCATTAAAAATCCCTACAATGTGATTTTCTGGATTTTTTTTCCTCATGTTGTCGGTCATAGTTGAAGTGTCCCTATGATGAAAATTACAGGCCTCTCTCATCTTTTTAAGTGGGAGAACTTGCACAATTGGTGGCTGACTAAATACTTTTTTGCCCCACTGTATATTTGATCAACAATGACTGTATAAATGTGAATTAATTAGCATACAGAATGCTGTGGTTGCCATGCTGGTTAAGTGGGCCTTGAATTCTAAATAAATCACCGACAGTGTCACCAGCAAAGTCTCTTCGTCTTATCGGTGTCCTTTAGTAGTGGTTTCTATGCAGCAATTTAACCATGAAGAGCTGGTTCACGCAGTCTCCTCTGAACAGTTGATGTTGAGATTTGTATGTTACTTGAACTCTGTGAAGCATTTAATTGGGCTCCTATCTGAGGTGCCGTTAACTCAAATTAATTTATCCTCTGCAGCAGAAGTAACTCTTGGTCTTCCATTCCTGTGGCGGTCATCATCATAGTTTCATCATAGTGCTTGATTGTTTTTGCGACTGCACTTGAAGAAACATTCAACATTCTTGAAATTCTCCTCATTGACTGACCTTCATGTCTTAAAGTGATGAAGGACTTAGCCAATTACCAAATAGTCTATTTTCTGTATACCACCCCTACCTTGTCACAACACAATTAATTGGCTCAAATGCATTGAGGAAAAAATTCCACAAATTAACTTTTAATAAGCCACACCTGTTAATTGAAATGCATTCCAGGTGACTACCTCATGAAGCTGGTTGAGAGAATGCCAAGAGTGTGCAAAACTGTCATCAAGGCAAAGGGTGGCTACAGTGATGAATCTCAAATATTAAATATATTTTGATTTGATTATACACTTTTCTGGTTACTACATGATGTGTTATTTCATAGTTTTGATGGCTTCACTGTTGTTCTACAATGTAGAAATTAGTAAAAATAAAGAAAAGCCCTTGAATGACTAGGTGTGTCCACACCACTGTTAATGGGTATCTTTAACTTCCAACAGTAACTCTTGAACCATTCAAGCTATACACTCCAAACCAACTTTCCAATGACAAACCAAAAACAGGTTTTTCAAAATGTTAAAAAAAAAACAGAAATACCTATTTACATGAATAGAGCTCTGAGACAGGATTGTGTTGAGGCACAGATCTGGGGAAGGGTACCAAAACATTTCTGTAGGATTGAAGGTCCCCAAGAACACAGTGACCTCCGTCATTCTTAAATGGAAGAAGTTTGGAACCACCAAGACTCTTCCTAGAGCTGGTCGCTCGGCCAAACTGAGCAATCGGGGGAGAAGGGCCTTGGTCAGGGAGCTCCAGAGGTCCTCTGTGGAGATGGGAGAACCTTCCAGAAGGACAACCATCTCTGCAGCACTCCACCAATCAGGCCTTCATGGTAGAGTGGCCAGATGGAAGCCACTCCTCAGTAAAAGGCACATGACAGTCCGCTTGGAGTTTGCAAAAAGACACCAAAAGGACTCTGACCATGAGAAACAAGATTCTCTGGTCCGATGAAACCCAGATTGAACTCTTTGACCTGAATGCCAAGTGTCACGTCTGGAGGAAACCTGTCACCATCCCTAAGGTGTTACATGGTGGTGGCAGCATCATGCTGTGGGGATGTTTTTCAGAGGCAGGGACTGGGAGACTAGTTAGGATCGAGGGAAAGATGAACAGAGCAAAGTACAGAGAGATCCTCCACCAGAGCACTCAGGACCTCAGACTGGGGAGAAGGTTCACCTTCCATCGGGACAACGACCCACACAGCCAAGACAAGGCAGGAGTGGCTTCAGGACAAGTCTTCGAATGTCCTTGAGTGGCCCGAACTTGAACCCAATCGAACATCTCTGGAGACCCTGAAAATAGCTGTGCAGCGATGTTCCCCATTCAACCTGAGCTTAAGAGGATCTACAGAGAAGAACGGGAGAAACTCCCCAAATACAGGTGTGCCAAGCTTGTAGCGTCATACCCAAGACAACTGGAGGTTATAATCTCTGCCAAAGGTGCTTCAACAAAGTACTGAGTAAATGGTCTGAATACTTATGGAAATGTGATTCAGTTTTTTATTTCTAAGACCTGTTTTTGCTTTGTCATTATTGGCTTATTGTGATGTCATTGTGGGGTATTGTGATGTCATTATTGGCTTATTGTGATGTCATTGTGGGGTATTGTGATGTCATTATTGGCTTATTGTGATGTCATTGTGGGGTACTGTGATGTCATTATTGGCTTATTGTGATGTCATTGTGGGGTATTGTGATGTCATTGTGGGGTATTGTGATGTCATTATGGCGTATTGTGATGTCATTGTGGGGTATCGTGATGTCATTGTGGGGTATTGTGATGTCATTATGGCGTATTGTGATGTCATTATGGCGTATTGTGATGTCATTGTGGGGTATTGTGATCGTGTTAATGCTCAATTGTAATTATTTCGCCTCCTCCATGGCCTATTGCCTTTACCTCCCTACTCTTCTACATCTGCACACACTGTACATAGATTTTTCTATTGTGTTATTGACTGTACGTTTGTTTATGTGTAACTCTGTGTTGTTGTTCTAGTCACACTGCTTTGCTTTGTCTTGGCCAGGTCACAGTTGTGAATGAGAACTTGTTCTAAACTAGCTGGTTAAATAAAGATGAATTAAAAATGTAATTATAAAAGTCAACCCTGTAGTCTGGAGGTATTGTAGTTATAGTTATTATAGCTGTCATAGAACCTGTAGTCTGGAGATATTGTAGTTATTATAGTTATAGTAGTTATTATAGCTGTCATAGACCCTGTAGTCTGGAGGTATTGTAGTTATAGTAGTTATTATAGCTGTCATAGACCCTGTAGTCTGGAGGTATTGTAGTTATTATAGCTGTCATAGACCCTGTAGTCTGGAGGTATTGTAGTTATTATAGCTGTCATAGACCCTGTAGTCTGGTATTGTAGTTATTATAGCTGTCATAGACCCTGTAGTCTGGTATTGTAGTTATTATAGCGGTCATAGACCCTGTAGTCTGGATGTATTGTAGTTATTTTAGCTGTCATAGACCCTGTAGTCTGGAGGTATTGTAGTTATTATAGCTGTCATAGACCCTGTAGTCTGGTATTGTAGTTATTATAGCGGTCATAGACCCTGTAGTCTGGATGTATTGTAGTTATTTTAGCTGTCATAGACCCTGTAGTCTGGAGGTATTGTAGTTATTATATATATTGATCCTCTACCGTATTCCCTCCCAGTACCAGCTGGTAGAGTTATCCCTCTCCTCAGCCTCCCAGTACCAGCTGGTAGAGATATCCCTCTCCTCAGCCTCCCAGTACCAGCTGGTAGAGTCATCCCTCTCCTCAGCCTCCCAGTACCAGCTGGTAGAGATATCCCTCTCCTCAGCCTCCCAGTACCAGCTGGTAGAGTTATCCCTCTCCTCAGCCTCCCAGTACCAGCTGGTAGAGTTATCCCTCTCCTCAGCCTCCCAGTACCAGCTGGTAGAGTTATCCCTCTCTGCAGCCTCCCAGTACCAGCTGGTAGAGTCATCACTCTCCTCAGCCTCCCAGTACCAGCTGGTAGAGTTATCCCTCTCTGCAGCCTCCCAGTACCAGCTGGTAGAGTTATCCCTCTCCTCAGCCTCCCAGTACCAGCTGGTAGAGTTATCCCTCTCCTCAGCCTCCCAGTACCAGCTGGTAGAGTTATCCCTCTCCTCAGCCTCCCAGTACCAGCTGGTAGAGATATCCCTCTCCTCAGCCTCCCAGTACCAGCTGGTAGAGATATCCCTCTCCTCAGCCTCCCAGTACCAGCTGGTAGAGTTATCCCTCTCCTCAGCCTCCCAGTACCAGCTGGTAGAGTTATCCCTCTCCTCAGCCTCCCAGTACCAGCTGGTAGAGTTATCCCTCTCCTCAGCCTCCCAGTACCAGCTGGTAGAGATATCCCTCTCAGCCTCCCAGTACCAGCTGGTAGAGTTATCCCTCTCCTCAGCCTCCCAGTACCAGCTGGTAGAGACATCCCTCTCCTCAGCCTCCCAGTACCAGTTGGTAAAACTGTTTGAAATCACGTCAGCCAGCTTCTGACTGTAGCATTACATTTTCTGTTACAAAACATAATGCTACGGTCTGCACTAATGAATACAAACCAGAGTGCAGTAAAGTTAGAGAACACTAGAGAGCAGCAGAGGACTATCAGTGGTATAACAGAATGAGCTGCCGGTTGCTAGGTGATGGGTGGTGGATGGATATCAGGTTGCTAGGTGAGGGGTGGTAGATGGGATAACAGGTCTCTAGGAGATGGGTGGTGGTTGCTAAGTGAGGGGAGGTAGATGGGATAGCAGCTTGCTAGGTGAGGGGTGGTAGATGGTATATCAGGTTGCTAGGGGATGATTGGTGGTTGTTATGTGAGGGGTGGTGGATGGGATAGCAGGTCTCTAGGGGATGGGTGTTGGTTGCTAAGTGAGGGGAGGTAGATGGGATAGCAGGTCTCTAGGGGATGGGTGTTGGTTGCTAAGTGAGGGGAGGTAGATGGGATAGCAGATTGCTAGGTGAGGGGTGGTAGATGGTATATCAGGTTGCTAGGGGATGATTGGTGGTTGTTAGGTGAAGGGTGGTGGATGGGATAGCAGGTCTCTAGGGGATGGGTGTTGGTTGCTAAGTGAGGGGAGGTAGATGGGATAGCAGGTCTCTAGGGGATGGGTGTTGGTTGCTAAGTGAGGGGAGGTAGATGGGATAGCAGGTCTCTAGGGGATGGGTGTTGGTTGCTAAGTGAGGGGAGGTAGATGGGATAGCAGATTGCTAGGTGAGGGGTGGTAGATGGCATATCAGGTTGCTAGGGGATGATTGGTGGTTGTTAGGTGAGGGGTGGTGGATGGGATAGCAGGTCTCTAGGGGATGGGTGTTGGTTGCTAAGTGAGGGGAGGTAGATGGGATAGCAGATTGCTAGGTGAGGGGTGGTAGATGGGATAGCAGGTCTCTAGTGGATGGGTGTCGGTTGCTAAGTGAGGGAGGTAGATGGGATAGCAGGTTGCTAGGTGATGGGGTGTGGATGGGATAGCAGGTCTCTAGGGGATGGGTGTTGGTTGCTAAGTGAGGGGAGGTAGATGGGATAGCCGGTTGCTAGGTGGTGATTGGTGGTTGTTATGTGAGGGGTGGTGGATGGGATAGCAGGTCTCGAGGGGATGGGTGTTGGTTGCTAAGTGAGGGGAGGTAGATGGGATAGCAGATTGCTAGGTGATGGTTGTTATGTGAGGGGTGGTGGATGGGATAGCAGGTCTCTAGGGGATGGGTGTCGGTTGCTAAGTGAGGGGAGGTAGATGGGATAGCAGGTTGCTAGGTGATGGGGGGTGGATGGGATAGCAGGTCTCTAGGGGATGGGTGTTGGTTGCTAAGTGAAGGGAGGTAGATGGGATAGCAGGTTGCTAGGTGATGGGGGGTGGATGGGATAACATGTTGCTAGGTGATGGTTGCTAGGTGAGGGGTGGTGGATGGGATAGCAGGTCTCTAGGGGATGGGTGTTGGTTGCTAAGTGAGGGGAGGTAGATAGGATAGCAGGTCTCTAGGGGATGGGTGTCGGTTGCTAAGTGAGGGGAGGTAGATGGGATAGCAGATTGCCAGGTGATGGGAGGTAGATGGGATAGCAGGTCTCGAGGGGATGGGTGTTGGTTGCTAAGTGAGGGGAGGTAGATGGGATAGCAGGTCTCTAGGGGATGGGTGTTGGTTGCTAAGTGAGGGGAGGTAGATGGGATAGCAGGTTGCTAGGTGATGGGGGGTGGATGGGATAGCAGGTTGCTAGGGGATGGGTGTCGGTTGCTAAGTGAGGGGAGGTAGATGGGATAGCAGGTTGCTAGGTGATGGGGGGTGGATGGGATAGCAGGTCTCTAGGGGATGGGTGTTGGTTTCTAAGTGAAGGGAGGTAGATGGGATAGCAGGTTGCTAGGTGATGGGGGGTTGATGGGATAACATGTTGCTAGGTGATGGTTGCTAGGTGAGGGGTGGTGGATGGGATAGCAGGTCTCTAGGGAATGGGTGTTGGTTGCTAAGTGAGGGGAGGTAGATGGGATAGCAGGTCTCTAGGGGATGGGTGTTGGTTGCTAAGTGAGGGGAGGTAGATGGGATAGCAGGTTGCTAGGTGATGGGGGGTGGATGGGATAGCAGGTTGCTAGGTGATGGGGGTGGATGGGATAGCAGGTCTCTAGGGGATGGGTGTTGGGTGTTGGTTGCTAAGTGAGGGGAGGTAGATGGGATAGCAGGTTGCTAGGTGATGGGGGGTGGATGGGATAGCAGGTCTCGAGGGGATGGGTGTTGGTTGCTAAGTGAGGGGAGGTAGATGGGATAGCAGGTTGCTAGGTGATGGGGGGTGGATGGGATAGCAGCTTGCTAGGTGATGGGGGTAGATGGGATAACAGGTTGCTGGGTGATGGTTGCTAGGTGAGGGGTGGTAGATGGGATAGCAGCTTGCTAGGTGAGGGGAGGTAGATGGGATAGCAGGTTGCTAGGTGATGGGTGGTAGATGGGATAGCAGCTTGCTAGGTGAGGGGAGGTAGATGGGATAGCAGGTTGCTAGGTGATGGGGGGTGGATGGGATAGTAGCCAACCTCTTTCTGACCAGTCTCGTACTGTAGGGCTCTATGTGGGGGTGGATGGGAGAGCAGCCAACCTCTTTGTGACCAGTCTCGTACTGTAGGGCTCTATGTGGGGGTGGATGGGAGAGCAGCCAACCTCTTTCTGACCAGTCTCGTACTGTAGGGCTCTATGTGGGGGTGGATGGGAGAGCAGCCAACCTTTTTGTGACCAGTCTCGTACTGTAGGGCTCTATGTGGGGGTGGATGGGAGAGCAGCCAACCTCTTTCTGACCAGTCTCGTACTGTAGGGCTCTATGTGGGGGTGGATGGGAGAGCAGCCAACCTCTTTCTGACCAGTCTCGTACTGTAGGGCTCTATGTGGGGGTGGATGGGAGAGCAGCCAACCTCTTTGTGACCAGTCTCGTACTGTAGGGCTCTATGTGGGGGTGGATGGGATAGCAGCCAACCTCTTTCTGACCAGTCTCGTACTGTAGGGCTCTATGTGGGGGTGGATGGGAGAGCAGCCAACCTCTTTGTGACCAGTCTCGTACTGTAGGGCTCTATGTGGGGGTGGATGGGATAGCAGCCAACCTCTTTGTGACCAGTCTCGTACTGTAGGGCTCTATGTGGGGGTGGATGGGAGAGCAGCCAACCTCTTTCTGACCAGTCTCGTACTGTAGGGCTCTATGTGGGGGTGGATGGGATAGCAGCCAACCTCTTTCTGACCAGTCTCGTACTGTAGGGCTCTATGTGGGGGTGGATGGGAGAGTAGCCAACCTCTTTATGACCAGTCTCGTACTGTAGGGCTCTATGTGGGGGTGGATGGGAGAGCAGCCAACCTCTTTCTGACCAGTCTCGTACTGTAGGGCTCTATGTGGGGGTGGATGGGAGAGCAGCCAACCTCTTTGTGACCAGTCTCGTACTGTAGGGCTCTATGTGGGGGTGGATGGGATAGCAGCCAACCTCTTTCTGACCAGTCTCGTACTGTAGGGCTCTATGTGGGGGTGGATGGGAGAGCAGCCAACCTCTTTGTGACCAGTCTCGTACTGTAGGGCTCTATGTGGGGGTGGATGGGAGAGCAGCCAACCTCTTTCTGACCAGTCTCGTACTGTAGGGCTCTATGTGGGGGTGGATGGGAGAGCAGCCAACCTCTTTCTGACCAGTCTCGTACTGTAGGGCTCTATGTGGGGGTGGATGGGAGAGCAGCCAACCTCTTTGTGACCAGTCTCGTACTGTAGGGCTCTATGTGGGGGTGGATGGGAGAGCAGCCAACCTCTTTCTGACCAGTCTCGTACTGTAGGGCTCTATGTGGGGGTGGATGGGAGAGCAGCCAACCTCTTTGTGACCAGTCTCGTACTGTAGGGCTCTATGTGGGCCATATGCATGACTCGTTCTGTCATTTATTGAAATAATAAAATATTCATCAAAATCAATTCATTTATTTCCACAGAAAGCTTTTAATTTTGTAAATAGGAATATTTGACCCCATAGTTTGTTAAAGACAGGTGTTGTTGATGGGGACTTTTAAAACACAATCCAGTCCCTTTACAAAATCCCAAAGTCTGGTGTCAATGAATATCATACAGATTGGTTTCCCACATCCTCGGGTGTAAAACAAGGAGACACCGCATCACAGACTTTGTTTGCTTTGTTTATAAATGATTTGGCAAAAGAAATGAAACAGTTAAATATTGGAGTAAGATATGATGAAATGCTAAGTATCCTTTAATATGCTGATGATATTATTTTGATGTCAGAAACTGAACAAGACCTGCAGTCAATGACTTGGTGTTAAAGATGGAGACTCATGATCAACCAGACTAAAACACAGTCAATGACTTGGTGTTAAAGATGGAGACTCATGATCAACCAGACAGAAACACAGATAATGACTTGGTGTTAAAGATGGAGACTCATGATCAACCAGACAGAAACACAGATAATGACTTGGTGTTAAAGATGGAGACTCATGATCAACCAGACAGAAACACAGATAATGACTTGGTGTTAAAGATGGAGACTCATGATCAACCAGACAGAAACACAGATAATGACTTGGTGTTAAAGATGGAGACTCATGATCAACCAGACAGAAACACAGATAATGACTTGGTGTTAAGGATGGAGACTCATGATCAACCAGACAGAAACACAGATAATGACTTGGTGTTAAAGATGGAGACTCATGATCAACCAGACAGAAACACAGATAATGCATTTGAGAAAAACAGTTACTAAGAGAAGTGTTTTTCAGTTTTGTTTTAGTGAAGACATTGTTGAGTTTGCTAGCAATTATAAATATTAGGGTATTTTTATTGATGAACACATTACCTTTCAAAACAGAACATGTGCCCAGGCCGACTCAGCAAGTAGAGATCTTGGGGGAGTGGTAGGGAGAACAAAAACCACTCAAAGATATTGATTATGCTACGTATTCCAAACCATATCAGACATGTGTGTGTCCTGTTCTGGACTATTCAAAAAAGGTACAACCTGGAACAAGAGTTCCTCTGTGGAGATGGGAGAACCTTCCAGAAGGGCATCCATCTCTGCACCATTTCACCAATCAGGCCTTTATAGTACAGTGTATCAGACATGTGTGTGTCCTGTTAGGGACTATTCAGCAGGAGTGTGAGGTGCTAAGAGGGATATTGTCTCTGTGTATTGAAACAGGTCAGATCTGGGATATTCAGCAGGAGTGTGAGGTGCTAAGAGGGATATTGTCTCTGTGTGTATTGAAACAGGTCAGATCTGGGATATTCAGCAGGAGTGTGAGGTGCTAAGAGGGATATTGTCTCTGTGTGTATTGAAACAGGTCAGATCTGGGATATTCAGCAGGTGTGTGAGGTGCTACGAGGAACATGTCCATAACAGAGCAGTACGTTACTTTTTAGGTGTCCACAAGTTTGCACCTATAGTTGTAATAACTGGGGACATGGGGGACATGGGGGGGGAACCCTGTGAGGGGAGATGGAAGGTATGTATGGATCTGTCCATAGGGGAGTCTGGGCAACTGACATGCCTGACCTTTTCCAACAGGCTGACTGTGAACATCTGTACGAAAACCAAATGAAGGGAGACATAGATATGATTAAAAAACAACTGCTGATGCAATATTTAAAAAATAAAATTGGGTGGAGGAGATTAACCATAAACCCAAATTGAGAACCTTCTGTTTGATTCAGGGTGAATTGGTATGTGAGAGATATTATGGGGCGGCAGGGTAGCCTAGTGGTTAGAGCGTTGGACTAGCAGCCGAAAGGTTGCAAGTTCGAATCCCTGACAAGGTACAAATCTGTCGTTCTGCCCCTGAACAGGCACTGTTCCTAGGCCGTCATTGAAAATAAGAATTTGTTCTTAACTGACTTGCCTAGTTAAATAAAGGTTAAATAAAAAATTAAAATGTATGACCTACCAAAAAGCAAGAGATTGCTATGTGCACTGGTAAGATCAGGGATACTGCCTTTGCGTATTGAAACAGGTCAGTATATTTTGAAGATGAAAATGTAGAGGACGAACAGCTAAATAGAGGAATAATGGTCAATAGGGAATGAATAATGGAAATAGTTTGGTCTCAGTTCAACAGCTGGTTAGAATCTATGGTCTCAGTTCAACAGCTGGTTAGAATCTATGGTCTCAGTTCAACAGCTGGATAGAATCTATGGTCTCAGTTCAACAGCTGGTTAGAATCTATGGTCTCGGTTCAACAGCTGGTTAGAATCTATGGTCTCGGTTCAACAGCTGGTTAGAATCTATAGTCTCGGTTCAACAGCTGGTTAGAATCTATGGTCTCAGTTCAACAGCTGGATAGAATCTATAGTCTCAGTTCAACAGCTGGTTAGAATCTATGGTCTCAGTTCAACAGCTGGTTAGAATCTATGGTCTCAGTTCAACAGCTGGTTAGAATCTATGGTCTCAGTTCAACAGCTGGTTAGAATCTATGGTCTCAGTTCAACAGCGGGTTAGAATCTATGGTCTCAGTTCAACAGCTGGTTAGAATCTATGGTCTCAGTTCAACAGCTGGATAGAATCTATGGTCTCAGTTCAACAGCTGGTTAGAATCTATGGTCTCAGTTCAACAGCTGGTTAGAATCAATGGTCTCAGTTCAACAGCTGGTTAGAATCTATGGTCTCAGTTCAACAGCTGGTTAGAATCTATGGTCTCAGTTCAACAGCTGGATAGAATCTATGGTCTCAGTTCAACAGTTGGTTAGAATCTATGGTCTCAGTTCAACAGCTGGATAGAATCTATGGTCTCAGTTCAACAGCTGGTTAGAATCTATGGTCTCAGTTCAACAGCTGGTTAGAATCTATGGTCTCAGTTCAACAGCTGGTTAGAATCTATGGTCTCAGTTCAACAGCTGGTTAGAATCTATGGTCTCAGTTCAACAGCTGGTTAGAATCTATGGTCTCAGTTCAACAGCTGGTTAGAATCTATGGTCTCAGTTCAACAGCTGGTTAGAATCTATGGTCTCAGTTCAACAGCTGGATAGAATCTATGGTCTCAGTTCAACAGCTGGATAGAATCTATGGTCTCAGTTCAACAGCTGGATAGAATCTATGGTCTCAGTTCAACAGCTGGTTAGAATCTATGGTCTCAGTTCAACAGCTGGTTAGAATCTATGGTCTCAGTTCAACAGCTGGTTAGAATCTATGGTCTCAGTTCAACAGCTGGTTAGAATCTATGGTCTCAGTTCAACAGCTGGATAGAATCTATGGTCTCAGTTCAACAGCTGGATAGAATCTATGGTCTCAGTTCAACAGCTGGATAGAATCTATGGTCTCAGTTCAACAGCTGGTTAGAATCTATGGTCTCAGTTCAACAGCTGGATAGAATCTATGGTCTCAGTTCAACAGCTGGATAGAATCTATGGTCTCAGTTCAACAGCTGGATAGAATCTATGGTCTCAGTTCAACAGCTGGATAGAATCTATGGTCTCAGTTCAACAGCTGGATAGAATCTATGGTCTCAGTTCAACAGCTGGTTAGAATCTATGGTGTCAGTTCAACAGCTGGATAGAATCTATGGTCTCAGTTCAACAGCTGGTTAGAATCTATGGTCTCAGTTCAACAGCTGGTTAGAATCTATGGTCTCAGTTCAACAGCTGGTTAGAATCTATGGTCTCAGTTCAACAGCTGGTTAGAATCTATGGTCTCAGTTCAACAGCTGGATAGAATCTATGGTATGTCAGTCCTGACATTCCACAGAGCTATGTGTGCTATGTTTTCATTGGTCTGCCCAGTTGTAATGCAAGGACTTCTGATTGGTCAACCCCAGGTGAGAGGGGGGGGTGTATGTGGCATCCTGTTTCTTTGTTCTATGGTGACAAGCTGAGGTCGGGGGGAATGAACATGTACCTCCCAGCATAACATCTATGATGTGTCCTTTTCAAATTCATCTATTTGTCTCCCCCGGAATTGCTTTGGGGTCTGTGTTATGAAAGAACAGCATTAACTGCTCACAGTGGAAGAGGAAGGCCTATGTAACTATTGTGACCTTGAAGAAGTAGTGAACGAAACTCATGTTATCCTCTATTGTCCTTTCTACCATGTGTCATTTAATCCCGTAAGGGATGGGTTGCCAATCGGCAATTTGACACAACAACAACAAATCATAAAAAATAAAAAAAACACATAAAAAAACAAACAATTTCATTCATTCCACAAATTCAGAGTTTGAAAATATGTACAGAAGCAAAGGTAAATATTATGATCAAATGAATTACTCACCCCAGCTACTAATGGGGACAGGGATTAGCGTGTGGGACCTGCTTGTAATGTGCAACTTTTATTTTGATCATATTACAATTCTATTTACCTAGCGCATTTGACAAGTCCCACGGCAGACCCAGGAAGAACCGGAAACCGGACTGTTAGTTGTAGTAATTGTGTGTATAGTTTTAAAGTGATGCTGTAATTCACGAAGCTGCAGATTTTAGTAAAAGTTTGTGATCAGACAACTCTGTTCTTTACTGACGAATAGTGTTTTGTTTTGGGGGGGGGAACTTCCAGAAAGTTTCCACAGTGTGATAGTGGGTTGTAGATTACTGCTGAAGAGCATAGCCATTTCACAGTGCAAGAGAGCCAATACCTCACCACAGGGGAACCCATGTTCATACCGTCATGCTCAGGGGGTTAGAGCTTGGGGCGCTGTATTCAGGGGACACCTCCAAACCATCCTCACTGAAGTCCCGCCGGGGTGAGTGTGAGGGTGAGAGTGAGGGTGAGTGTGAAGGTGAGTGTGAAGGGGAATCTGCTAAGTCGAGGCGGTCCACTCTGTGTCGCTTGATCTCCTGAGGGGTCTTCAGGAACCTGGAGAGAGGAGAAGGGCTGAGTGTGTGTTTCTGTGTGTGTGTTTCTGCGTGTGTGTGTTTGTGTGTGTTTCTGCGTGTGTGTGTTTGTGTGTGTGTGTTTCTGTGTGTATGTGTTTCTGCGTGTGTTTGTGTGTGTGTGTGTTCCCCACCTGAAGAGTAGTTTCTGTCCTGGTTCTTTTTTGATGATGTTGAGTTTGTAGTAGTGTCTCAGAGCACGAGACATCTTCTCATACGTCATGTTGGCTCGGTTCTACAGGGAGACACACACTTTCCTCTTCGTCACCATCATCATCATTATCACCACCCCCACCATCATCACTACGTTCTTCATCATCACCAACACCACCATCATCATCACTACTGTCTTCATCATCACTACCATCACCACCACCATCATCATCACTACTGTCTTCATCATCATCATCACCACTGTCTTCATCATCTCCACAATAACCACCATCATCATCACTACTGTCTTCATCATCAACACCACCATCAACATCACCACTACTGTCTTCATCATCACCACCATTATAATCAACACTACTGTCTTCATCATCATCATCACCATTACTGTCTTCATCATCACCACCATCATCACCACTACTGTCTTCATCATCACCACTACTGTCATCATCAACACCACCATCATCATCACCACTACTGTCTTCATTATCACCACCATCATAATCACCACTACTGTCTTCATCATCACCACCATCATCACCACAACTGTCTTCATCATCACCACTACTGTCTTCATCATCACCACCATCATCATCACCACTACTGTCTTCATCATCACCACCACCATCATCACCACTACTGTCTTCATCATCACTACCATCTTAATCACCACTACTGTCTTCACCATCATCATCACCAATACTGTCTTCATCATCACCACCATCATCATCAACACTACTGTCTTCATCACCACCATCATCACCATTACCGTCTTCATCACCACTACTGTCTTCATCATCACCACCACCATCATCATCACTACTACTGTCTTCATTATCACCATCATCATCATCATCATCACGACTACTGTCTTCATCATCACCACCATCATCATCATCATCATCACGACTACTGTCTTCATCATCACCACCATCATCATCATCATCACTACTGTCTTCATCATCACCACCATCATCACCACTACTGTCTTCATCATCACCACCATCATCATCACCACTACTGTCTTCATCACCACCATCATCATTATCACCACTACTGTCTTCTTATCACCACCATCATCACCACTACTGTCTTCATCATCATCATCACCATTACTGTCTTCATCATCACCACCATCATCACCACTACTGTCTTCATCATCACCACTACTGTATTCATTATCACCACCATCATCATCACCACTACTGTCTTCATCATCACCACCATCATCATCACCACTACTGTCTTCATTATCACCACCATCATCACCACTACTGTCTTCATCATCACCACCATCATCATCACCACTACTGTCTTCATCATCACCACCATCATCATCACCACTACTGTCTTCATTATCACCACCATCATCACCACTACTGTCTTCATTATCACCACCATCATAATCACCACTACTGTCTTCATCATCACCACCATCATCATCACCACTACTGTCTTCATTATCACCACTACTGTCTTCATCATCACCACAATCATCATCACCACTACTGTCTTCATCATCACCACCATCATCATCACCACTACTCTCTTCATTATCACCACCATCATCACCACTACTGTCTTCATCATCACCACCATCATAATCACCACTACTGTCTTCACCATCATCATCACCACTACTGTCTTCATCATCACCACCATCATCATCACCACTACTGTCTTCATTATCACCACTACTGTCTTCATCATCACCACCATCATAATCACCACTACTGTCTTCATCATCACCACCATCATCACCACTACTGTCTTCATCATCACCACTACTGTCTTCATCATCACCACCATCATCATCATCACCACTACGCTCTTCATTATCACTACCATCATCATCACCACTACTGTCTTCATTATCAAAACCATCATCACCACTACTGTCTTCATCATCACCACCATCATAATCACCACTACTGTCTTCACCATCATCATCACCACTACTGTCTTCAACAGCACCACCATCATAATCACCACTACTGTCTTCACCATCATCATCACCACTACTGTCTTCATCATCACCACCATCATAATTACCACTACTGTCTTCACCATCATCATCACCACTACTGTCTTCATCATCACCACCATCATCATCACCACTACTGTCTTCATTATGACCACCATCATCACCACTACTGTCTTCATCATCACCACCATCATCATCACCACTACTGTCTTCATCATCATCATCACCATTACTGTCTTCATCATAACCACCATCATCACCACTACTGTCTTCATTATCACCATCATCATCACCACGATCATCATCACCACTACTGTCTTCATTATCACCACAATCATCACCACTACTGTCTTCATCATCACCACCATCACCATCACCACTACTGTCTTCATCATCACCACCATCATCATCACCACTACTGTCTTCATCATTACCATCATCATCACCATCATCATCACACTACTGTCTTCATTATCACCACCACCATCATCATCACCACTACTGTCTTCATCATCATCATCACCATTACTGTCTTCATCATCACCACCATCATCACCACCACTGTCTTCATCATCACCACCATCATCATCACCACTACTGTCTTCATCACCACCACCATCATCATCACCACTACTGTCTTCATCATTACCATCATCATCACCATCATCATCACACTACTGTCTTCATTATCACCACCACCATCATCATCACCACTACTGTCTTCATCATCACCATCATCACCACTACGGTCTTTATCATTACCATCATCTTCACCATTATTGTCTTCATCATCACCACCACAGTCTTCATCATCACTACTGTCTTCATTATCACCACCATCATCATCACCACTACTGTCTTCATCATCACCACCATCATCATCACCACTACTGTCTTCATCATCATCAACACTACTGTCTTCATCACCACCATCATCATCATCACCACTACTGTCTTCATTATCACCACCATCATCATCATCATCACTACTGTCTTCATTATCACCACCATCATCATCACCACTACTGTCTTCATCATCCACACCATCATCACCATTACTGTCTTCATCATCACGATCATCATCACCATCATCACCACTACTGTCTTCATCATCACCACCATCATCATCACCATTACTGTCTGCATCATCACCACCATCATCACCACTACTGTCTTCATCATCACCACCATCATCACAATTACTGTCTTCATCATCACCACCATCATCACCATTACTGTCTTCATCATCACCACCATCATCACCATTACGGTCTTCATCATCCCCACCATCATCACCACTACTGTCTTCATCATCACCACCATCATCATCACCATTACTGTCTGCATCATCACCACCATCATCACCACTACTGTCTTCATCATCACCACCATCATCACCATTACTGTCTTCATCATCACCACCATCATCACCATTACTGTCTTCATCATCACCACCATCATCACCACTACTGTCTTCATCATCACCACCATCATCACCATTACTGTCTTCATCATCACCACCATCATCACCATTACGGTCTTCATCATCCACACCATCATCACCATTACTGTCTTCATCATCACCACCATCATCACCATTACGGTCTTCATCATCCCCACCATCATCACCACTACTGTCTTCATCATCACCACTACTGTCTTCATCATCACCACCATCATCATCACAACTACTACTGTCTTCATCATCACCACCACCACCATCATCACCATTACTGTCTTCATCATCACCACCATCATCACCACTACTGTCTTCATCATCACCACCATCATCACCATTACTGTCTTCATCATCACCACCATCATCACCATTACGGTCTTCATCATCCCCACCATCATCACCATTACTGTCTTCATCATCACCACCATCATCACCATTACGGTCTTCATCATCCCCACCATCATCACCACTACTGTCTTCATCATCACCACTACTGTCTTCATCATCACCACCATCATCATCACAACTACTACTGTCTTCATCATCACCACCACCATCATCATCACCACTACTGTCTTCATTATCACCACCATCATCACCACTACTGTCTTCATCATCACCACCATCATCACCACTACTGTCTTCATCATCATCACCATCATCATCATCATCACAACTACAGTCTTCATTATCACCACCATCATCACCACTACTGTCTTCATCATCACCACCATCATAATCACCACTACTGTCTTCATCATCACCACCATCATCACCACTACTGTCTTCATCATCACCACCATCATCATCACCACTACTGTCTTCATCATCACCACCATCACCATCACCACTACTGTCTCCATCATTACCATCATCATCACCATCATCATCACACTACTGTCTTCATTATCACCACCATCATCATCACCACTACTGTCTTCATCATCACCATCATCATCATCACCACTACTGTCTTTATCATTACCATCATCTACACCATTATTGTCTTCATCATCACAGCCACAGTCTTCATCATCACTACTGTCTTCATCATCACCACCATCATCATCACCACCACTGTCTTCATCATCACCACCATCATCATCACCACTACTGTCTTCATCATCACAACCATCATCATCACCACTACTGTCTTCATCATTACCATCATCATCACCATCATCATCACACTACTGTCTTCATTATCACCACCACCATCATCATCCCCACTACTGTCTTCATCATCACCATCATCACCACTACTGTCTTTATCATTACCATCATCTACACCATTATTGTCTTCATCATCACCACCACAGTCTTCATCATCACTACTGTCTTCATTATCACCACCACCATCATCACCACTACTGTCTTCATCATCACCACCATCATCATCACCACTACTGTCTTCATCATCATCATCACCACTACTGTCTTCATCATCACCTCCATCATCATCATCACCACTACTGTCTTCATCATCACCACTACTGTCTTCATTATCACCACCATCATCATCATCACCACTACTGTCTTCATCATCCACACCATCATCACCATTACTGTCTTCATCATCACCATCACCACCATCACCATCACCACTACTGTCTTCATCATCATCATCACCACTACTGTCTTCATCATCACCTCCATCATCATCATCACCACTACTGTCTTCATCATCACCATTACTGTCTTCATCATCACCACCATCACCATCACCACTACTGTCTTCATCATCACCACCATCATCATCACCATCACCACTACTGTCTTCATCATCACCACCATCATCATCACCATTACTGTCTTCATCATCCCCACCATCATCACCACTTCTGTCTTCATCATCACCACTACTGTCTTCATCATCACCACCATCATCATCATCACCACTACTGTCTTCATTATCACCACCATCATCACCACTACTGTCTTCATCATCACGACCATCATAATCACCACTACTGTCTTCATCATCTTCATCATCATCATCACCATCATCACCACCACCATCATCAGCATTACTGTCTTCATCATTACCACCATCATCATCATAACCATCACCACAACTGTCTTCACCATCATCACCACTACTGTCTTCATAATCACCACCATCATCATCACGACTGTCTTCATCATCACCACTACTGTCTTCATCATCCCCACCATCATCATCACACTACTGTCTTCATCATCACCACCATCATCATCACCACTACTGTCTTCATCATCATCACAATCATCATCACTAATGTCTTCATCATCACCACCATCATCATCACCACTACTGTCTTCATCATCACCACCATCATCATAATCATCACCACTATTGTCTTCATCATCACCACCATAATCATCATCATCACTACTGTCTTCATTATCACCACCATCACCATCACCACTACTGTCTTCATCATCCCCACCATCATCACCACTACTGTCTTCATCATCCCCACCATCATCACCACTACTGTCTTCATCATCACCACTACTGTCTTCATCATCACCACCATCATCACCACTACTGTCTTCATCATCACCACCATCATCACCACTACTGTCTTCATCATCACCACCATCATCACAACTACTGTATTCATTATCATCATCACCACTACTGTCTTCATCATCACCACCATCATTACCATCATCATCACCACTACTGTCTTCATTATCACCACCATCATCATCACCACTACTGTCTTTATCATTACCATCATCTACACCATTATTGTCTTCATAATCACTACTGTCTTCATCATCACCACCATCATCATCACCACTACTGTCTTCATCATCACCACCATCATAATCACCACTACTGTCTTCATCATCATCAGCACCATTACTGTCTTCATCATTACCATCATCATCACCACTAATGTCTTCATCATCATCATCATCACCATCATCATAACCACTACTGTCTTCATCATTACCGTCATCATCTTCATCGCCACTACTGTCTTCATCATTGCCATCATCATCACCACTACTGTCTTCATCATCATCACAACCAACATCATCACTACTGTCTTCATCACCGTCTTCATCATCATCATCATCATCACTACCATTGTCTTCATCACCACCATCACCATCACTGTCTTCATCATCATCACCATCTTCATCATCACTACCACTGTCTTCATCATCACCACTACTGTCTTCATCATCATCACAATCATCATCACTAATGTCTTCATCATCACCACCAACATCATCACCACTACTGTCTTCATCATCACACTACTGTCTTCGTCATCACCACCATCATCATCACCATTACTGTCTTCATCATCACCACCATCATCACTACTGTCTTCATCATTACCATCATCATCATCATCATCATCATCATCACCACTACTGTCTTCATCATCACCACCATCATCATCACGACTGTCTTCATCATTACCATCATCATCACCACTACTGTCTTCATCATCACCACTACTGTCTTCATCATTACCATCATCATCACCACTACTGTCTTCATCATCACCACCATCATCACCACTACTGTCTTCCTCATTACCATCATCATCACCACTACTGTCTTCATCATCATCACCATCATCATCACCACCACCACCACCAATGTCATTCACAACTAACAGAGTTTGAATGTCATTCAGGCCACACAACATCTCCCTACTCAGCCAGAGGTCATCCCCCTACCCAGCCAGAGGTCATCCCCCTACCCAGCCAGAGGTCATCCCCCTACCCAGCCAGAGGTCATCCCCCTACCCAGCCAGAGGTCATCCCCCTACCCAGCCAGAGGTCATCCCCCTACCCAGCCAGAGGTCACCCCCTACCCAGCCAGAGGTCATCCCCCTACCCAGCCAGAGGTCACCCCCCTACCCAGCCAGAGGTCATCTCCCTACCCAGCCAGAGGTCATCTCCCTACCCAGCCAGAGGTCATCTCCTTACTCAGCCAGAGGTCATCTCCTTACTCTGCCAGAGGTCATCTCCTTACTCTGCCAGAGGTCATCTCCCTACCCAGCCAGAGGTCATCTCCTTACTCAGCCAGAGGTCATCTTCCTACCCAGCCAGAGGTCATCTCCCTACCCAGCCAGAGGTCATCTCGCTACCGAGCCAGAGGTCATCTCGCTACCCAGCCAGAGGTCTTCTCCCTACCCAGCCAGAGGTCATCTCCCTACCCAGCCAGAGGTCATCTCCCTACCCAGCCAGAGGTCATCTCGCTACCCAGCCAAAGGTCACCTCCTTACTCAGCCAGAGGTCATCTCCCTACCCAGCCAGAGGTCAACTCGCTATCCAGCCAGAGGTCATCTCGCTACCCGGCCAGAGGTCATCTCTCTACTCAGCCAGAGGTCATCTCCCTACCCAGCCAGAGGTCATCTCCCTACTCAGCCAGAGGTCATCTCCCTACCCAGCCAGAGGTCATACCCAGCCAGAGGTCGTCTCCTTACTCAGCCAAAGGTCGTCTCCCTACCCAGCCAGAGGTCATCTCCTTACTCAGCCAGAGGTCATCTCGATACCCATCCAGAGGTCATCTCCCTACCCAACCAGAGGTCATCTCCCTACCCAGCCAGAGGTCATCTCGCTACCGAGCCAGAGGTCATCTCCCTACCCAGCCAGAGGTCATCTCCCTACCCAGCCAGAGGTCATCTCCCTACTCAGCCAGAGGTCATACTCAACCAGAGGTCAGCTCCCTACCCAGCCAGAGGTCATCTCCCTACCCAGCCAGAGGTCATACTCAACCAAAGGTCGTCTCCCTACCCAGGCAGAGGTAATCTCCCTACCCAGCCAGAGGTCATCTCCCTACCCAGCCAGAGGTCATCTCGCTACCCAGCCAGAGGTCATCTCCCTACTCAGCTAGAGGTCATCTCCCTACCCAGCCAGAGGTCATCTCCCTACCCAGCTAGAGGTCATCTCCCTACTCAGCTAGAGGTCATCTCCCTACTCAGCCAGAGCTCATACTCAACCAGAGGTCAACTCCCTACCCAGCTAGAGGTCATCTCACTACCCAGCCAGAGGTCATACCGAGCAAGAGGTCATCTCCCTACTCAGCCAGAGGTCATCTACTTACTCAGCCAGAGGTCATCTCCCTACTCAGCTAGAGGTCATACTCAACCAGAGGTCATCTCCCTACCCAGCCAGAGGTCATCTCCCTACCCAGCCAGAGGTCATACCGAGCAAGAGGTCATCTCCCTACTCAGCCAGAGGTCATCTCGCTACCCAGCCAGAGGTCATCTCCCTACTCAGCCAGAGGTCATCTCCCTACCCAGCCAGAGGTCATCTCCCTACCCAGCCAGAGGTCATACCGAGCCAGAGGTCATCTCGCTACCCAGCCAGAGGTCATCTCCCTACCCAGCCAGAGGTCATCTCGCTACCCAGCCAGAGGTCATCTCCCTACTCAGCCAGAGGTCATCTCCCTACCCAGCCAGAGGTCATCTCCCTACCCAGCCAGAGGTCATCTCGCTACTCAGCCAGAGGTCATCTCCCTACCCAGCCAGAGGTCATCTCCCTACCCAGCCAGAGGTCATCTCCCTACCCAGCCAGAGGTCATCTCCCTACCCAGTCAGAGATCATCTCCCTACCCAGCCAGAGGTCATACCCAGCCAGAGGTCATCTCCTTACTCAGCCAGAGGTCATCTCCCTGCCCAGCCAGTGGTCATCTCCCTACCCAACCAGAGGTCATACCCAGCCAGAGGTCATCTCCCTACCCAACCAGAGGTCATACCCAGCCGGAGGTCATCTCCCTACCCAGCCAGAAGTCATCTCCCTACCCAGCCAGAGGTCATCTCCCTACTCAGCCAGAGGTCGTCTCCCTACCCAGCCAGAGGTCGTCTCCTTACAGGAAGTCCTGTGTGGCTCAGTCGTTAGAGCATGGCGCTTGCAACGCCAAGCGTCGTGGGTTCGATTCCCGCTGGGACCACCCATATGTAAAAGTAGTGGCCCCAGCCGACTTGTAAGTCGCTTTGGACAAAAGCGTCTGCTAAATGGGATATATTATTATTATTATTACTCAGCCAGAGGTCAACTCGCTATCCAGCCAGAGGTCATCTCCCTACTCAGCCAGAGGTCATCTCCCTGCCCAGCCAGAGGTCATCTCCCTACCCAACCAGAGGTCATCTCCCTACCCAACCAGAGGTCATACCCAGCCAGAGGTCATACCCAGCCAGAGGTCATCTCCCTACCTAGCCAGAGGTCATCTCCCTACTCAGCCAGAGGTCATCTCCCTACTCAGCCAGAGGTCATCTCCCTACTCAGCCAGAGGTCATCTCCCTACTCAGCCAGAGGTCATCTCCCTACCTAGCCAGAGGTCATCTCCCTGCCCAGCCAGAGGTCATCTCCCTGCCCAGCCAGAGGTCATCTCCCTACTCAGCCAGAGGTCATCTCCCTACTCAGCCAGAGGTCATCTCCTTACTCAGCCAGAGGTCATCTCCCTACTCAGCCAGAGGTCATCTCCTTACTCAGCCAGAGGTCATCTCCCTACCTAGCCAGAGGTCATCTCCCTACTCAGCCAGAGGTCAACTCGCTATCCAGCCAGAGGTCATCTCCCTACCCAGCCAGAGGTCATACCCAGCCAGAGGTCATCTCCCTACTCAGCCAGAGGTCATCTCCCTACTCAGCCAGAGGTCATCTCCCTACTCAGCCAGAGGTCATCTCGCTACCCAGCCAGAGGTCATCTCCCTGCCCAACCAGAGGTCATACCCAGCCAGAGGTCATCTCCCTGCCCAGCCAGAGGTCATCTCCCTACCCAGCCAGAGGTCATCTCCCTACCCAGCCAGAGGTCATCTCCCTACCCAGCCAGAGGTCATCTCCCTACTCAGCCAGAGGTCGTCTCCCTACCCAGCCAGAGGTCGTCTCCCTACCCAGCCAGAGGTCATCTCCCTACTCAGCCAGAGGTCGTCTCCCTACCCAGCCAGAGGTCATCTCCTTACTCAGCCAGAGGTCGTCTCCCTACCCAGCCAAAGGTCGTCTCCTTACTCAGCCAGAGGTCAACTCGCTATCCAGCCAGAGGTCATCTCCCTACTCAGCCAGAGGTCATACCGAGCCAGAGGTCATCTCGCTACCCAGCCAGAGGTCATCTCCCTACCCAGCCAGAGGTCATCTCGCTACCCAGCCAGAGGTCATCTCCCTACTCAGCCAGAGGTCATCTCCCTACCCAGCCAGAGGTCATCTCGCTACCCAGCCAGAGGTCATCTCCCTACCCAGCCAGAGGTCATCTCCCTACCCAGCCAGAGGTCATCTCCCTACCCAGCCAGAGGTCATCTCCCTACCCAGCCAGAGGTCATCTCCCTACCCAGTCAGAGATCATCTCCCTACCCAGCCAGAGGTCATCTCCTTACTCAGCCAGAGGTCATCTCCCTGCCCAGCCAGAGGTCATCTCCCTACCCAACCAGAGGTCATACCCAGCCAGAGGTCATCTCCCTACCCAGCCAGAGGTCATCTCCCTACTCAGCCAGAGGTCATCTCGCTACCCAGCCAGAGGTCATCGCCCTACCCAACCAGAGGTCATACCCAGCCAGAGGTCATCTCCCTGCCCAGCCAGAGGTCATCTCCCTACCGAGCCAGAGTTCATCTCCCTACCCAGCCAGAGGTCATCTCCCTACCCAGCCAGAGGTCATCTCCTTACTCAGCCAGAGGTCGTCTCCCTGCCCAGCCAGAGGTCATCTCCCTACTCAACCGGAGGTCATCTCCCTACTCAGCCAGAGGTCATACCGAGCCAGAGTTCATCTCCCTACCCAGCCAGAGGTCATCTCGCTACCCAGCCAGAGGTCATCTCCCTACTCAGCCAGAGGTCGTCTCCCTACCCAGCCAGAGGTCGTCTCCCTACCCAGCCAGAGGTCATCTCCCTACTCAGCCAGAGGTCGTCTCCCTACCCAGCCAGAGGTCATCTCCTTACTCAGCCAGAGGTCGTCTCCCTACCCAGCCAGAGGTCGTCTCCTTACCCAGCCAGAGGTCATCTCCCTACCCAGCCAGAGGTCATCTCCTTACTCAGCCAGAGGTCATCTCTCTACCCAGCCAGAGGTCATCTCCCTACCCAGCCAGAGGTCATCTCTCTACCTAGCCAGAGGTCATCTCCCTACCCAGTCAGAGATCATCTCCCTACCCAGCCAGAGGTCATCTCCTTACTCAGCCAGAGGTCATCTCCCTGCCCAGCCAGAGGTCATCTCCCTACCCAACCAGAGGTCATACCCAGCCAGAGGTCATCTCCCTACCCAGCCAGAGGTCATCTCCCTACTCAGCCAGAGGTCATCTCGCTACCCAGCCAGAGGTCATCGCCCTACCCAACCAGAGGTCATACCCAGCCAGAGGTCATCTCCCTGCCCAGCCAGAGGTCATCTCCCTACCGAGCCAGAGTTCATCTCCCTACCCAGCCAGAGGTCATCTCCCTACCCAGCCAGAGGTCATCTCCCTACTCAGCCAGAGGTCGTCTCCCTACCCAGCCAGAGGTCATCTCCTTACTCAGCCAGAGGTCGTCTCCCTGCCCAGCCAGAGGTCATCTCCCTACTCAACCGGAGGTCATCTCCCTACTCAGCCAGAGGTCGTCTCCCTACCCAGCCAGAGGTCATCTCCCTACCCAGCCAGAAGTCATCTCCCTACTCAGCCAGAGGTCGTCTCCCTACCCAGCCAGAGGTCATCTCCTTACTCAGCCAGAGGTCGTCTCCCTACCCAGCCAGAGGTCGTCTCCTTACCCAGCCAGAGGTCATCTCCCTACCCAGCCAGAGGTCATCTCCTTACTCAGCCAGAGGTCATCTCTCTACCCAGCCAGAGGTCATCTCCCTACCCAGCCAGAGGTCATCTCTCTACCTAGCCAGAGGTCATCTCCCTACCCAGCCAGAGGTCATCTCCCTACCCAGCCAGAGGTCATCTCCCTACCCAGCCAGAGGTCATCTCTCTACCTAGCCAGAGGTCATCTCCCTACCTAGCCAGAGGTCATCTCCCTACCCAGCCAGAGGTCATCTCCCTACCCAGCCAGAGGTCATCTCCCTACCCAGCCAGAGGTCATCTCCCTACCCAGCCAGAGGTCATCTCCCTACTCAGCCAGAGGTTGGGGTCAATTACATTTAAATTCGAGTAAGAAACTGAAATTCCATTTCCAAAAATGCTTCCTGAATTGAAATGGAATTGACCCGAACCCTGCAAGTGGTCGCCTTTACTAAAACTCTGTTCCACCATCCGTCCATCCCATACTGTGAGCTCCAGACAGACCCTCAGCGTACCTTGTGGTTCCCCCAGAGTCGAGCTAGTCCGTTGGGGTCGACCACCCTGAACACCAGGCTCTCCTGGTCCTCCCAGCGGATGAAGGGCTGGTAGCGCTGGTCTGACAACAGCTGGTACACATAGTCCCACAGCAACCTGCAGTCTACACAGAGAGAGAGAGAGAGAGAGAGAGAGAGAGAGAGAGAGAGAGAGCTACAGTGGGTCTGTGTGTGTGTGTGTGTGTGTGTGTGTGTGTGTGTGTGTGTGTGTGTGTGTGTGTTACCTGGGATCTTGCCGTTTGCCTCTCTAGGTGGGACTTCTCTCTCAGTCCTCTCCTGATTGGACAGGTTGAGAGGCTCCTCCTCCTGGGAGCTAGGGATTGTGGGATGACACTTCGACACATCTGAGAGAAAGAGATTTTTATTGTTTATTTCACTTTTGTTTATTATCCACTTCACTTGCTTTGGCAATGTTAAAATATGTTTCCCATCTCAATAAAGCCTGTTGAGACAGAGAGAAGAGAGGGGGGAGACAGAGAGGAGAGAGGGGGAGACAGAAAGGAGAGGGGGAGACAGAGAGGAGAGAGGGGGAGACAGAGAGGAGAGAGGGGGAGACAGAGAGGAGAGAGGGGAGGGGGAGACAGAGAAAAGAGGGGGAGACAGAGAGGAGAGGGGGGGACAGAGAGGAGAGAGACAGAGAGGAGAGAGACAGAGAGGAGAGAGGGGGAGAGAGACAGGAGAGAGACAGAGAGGAGAGAGGGGGAGAGAGACAGAGAGGAGAGAGACAGAGAGGAGAGAGACAGAGGGGAGGAGACAAAGAGGAGAGAGGGGGAGACAGAGAAGAGAGGGGGTTAGACAAAGAAGAGAGGGGGGAGACAGAGAAGAGAGGGGGGAGACAGAGAGGAGAGAGGGGGGGAGAGAGACAGAGGGGGGAGAGAGACAGAGAGGAGAGAGACAGAGAGGAGAGAGGGGGGAGAGGAGTGAGTGACAAAGACAAAGGGAGGAGGGGAGAAGCTAGGAGAGAAAGTGAAAGATAAATCTCTTCTCCACAAAGGAGCAGTTGTTCCTGTTTCTAATCCGTGACTGTTACTGCAAGATAGTTTCAAATACAGGTAGACAATTACAGCGTATGGTGCCTTGACTTCAGCTAGGGTGCTTTCTTCCCTGTGTGATTAGGTGGGTGGGGGGATGGGGACGAGAGGGACGGGACTGGGGTACAAACCTACAAAACACACACTGCCCTCACGGAAACCACCTACAGCTGATCTGTGTGGCTGTGTGAGTGTGTGGCTGCGTGAGTGTTTGGCTGGGTGAGTGGGTGGCTGTGTGAGTGTGTGGCTGTGTGAGTGTGTGGCTGCGTGAGTGTGTGGCTGCGTGAGTGTGTGGCTGCGTGAGTGTGTGGCTGCGTGAGTGTGTGGCTGTGTGAGTGTGTGGCTGTGTGAGTGTGTGGCTGTGTGAGTGTGTGGCTGTGTGAGTGTGTGGCTGCATAGTGCACCAGGAAGTGGACTTGTCATAAACACTAAGAACAATACAATGATGGGAAAACAGTGTTAGACGGAAGTCTCTCTGTGTCTCTCTCTCTCTCTCTGTGTCTCTGTGTCTCTCTCTGTGTCTGTCTCTCTCTCTCTCTTTGTGTCTGTGTCTCTCTCTGTGTCTCTCTCTGTGTCTGTGTCTCTCTCTCTCTCTGTGTCTCTCTCTGTCTCTGTGTCTGTGTCTCTCTCTCTCTCTCTTTGTGTCTGTGTCTCTCTCTCTCTCTCTTTCTCTCTCTTTGTGTCTCTGTCTCTCTCTCTCTCTTTCTCTCTCTTTGTGTCTCTGTCTGTCTCTGTGTCTCTCTCTGTGTCTCTGTGTCTCTCTCTGTGTCTCTGTCTCTCTCTGTGTCTCTGTCTCTCTCTGTGTCTCTGTCTCTCTGTCTCTCTCTCTGTGTCTCTGTCTCTCTCTGTGTCTCTGTCTCTCTCTGTGTCTCTGTCTCTCTCTGTGTCTCTGTCTCTCTCTGTGTCTGTCTCTGTGTCTGTCTCTGTGTCTGTCTCTGTGTCTGTCTCTGTCTCTCTCTGTGTCTCTGTCTCTCTCTGTGTCTCTGTGTCTGTCTCTGTGTCTGTCTCTGTGTCTGTCTCTGTGTCTGGCTCTGTGTCTGGCTCTGTGTCTGGCTCTCTCTGTGTCTCTTTCTGTGTCTCTGTCTGTCTCTGTCTGTCTCTGTGTCTCTGTCTGTCTCTGTGTCTCTGTCTGTCTCTGTGTCTCTGTCTGTCTCTGTGTCTCTGTCTCTCTCTGTGTCTCTGTCTCTCTCTGTGTCTCTGTCTCTCTCTGTGTCTCTGTCTCTCTCTGTGTCTCTGTCTGTCTGTGTCTCTGTCTGTCTCTGTGTCTCTCTCTGTCTCTGTGTCTCTGTCTCTCTCTGTGTCTCTGTCTCTCTCTGTGTCTCTGTCTCTCTCTGTGTCTCTGTCTGTCTCTGTGTCTCTGTCTGTCTCTGTGTCTCTGTCTGTCTCAACCTCCTGGTGGAGTGGATCCTGAAGTCTGTACATCGTCTCAGGTCTCCAAACCTATTGCGCCCACATGGGACTTGGCACTGGTTTTGGAGGCACCGTGTTTTACCCCCATTTGAGCCTCTGAAGTCAATGGATCTGAAGATCCTGTCCTCCACAACCTCCTCGTGGCTTTGGGCTAAACGCGTCATTTCTCCTGACTCTAACGTGACGTTCGCCCTGAAAGTCATGACTATGTACTACCGGTCTGTTTCCTTTGCCTCCTTATGCGTCTGAGGAGCAGCAGAGGTTACAGGCCCTGAGGTCAGGCCCGGTGTCCACTGGGGGCTCTACACACGTACAACCAGGATTACTGCTTTTGTGAGCAGCTTTCTGTCTGTTTTGCTAATCCAGCTCAAGGCAGGATACTCTCAAAACAGCGTCTCTCTGAACAGCATCTCTCAGAACAGCATCTCTCCCTGGCATACAGCAGCAAGGATCAGGGGTTACCTAGCGGTCTACGTACCCACTACATCAGGGGTTACCTGGCGGTCTACGTACCCACTACACCAGGGGTTACCTGGCGGTCTACGTACCCACTACATCAGGGTTACCTAGCGGTCTACGTACCCACTACATCAGGGGTTACCTAGCGGTCTACGTACCCACTACATCAGGGGTTACCTGGCGGTCTACGTACCCACTACATCAGGGGTTACCTAGCGGTCTACGTACCCACTACATCAGGGGTTACCTGGCGGTCTACGTACCCACTACACCAGGGTTACCTAGCGGTCTACGTACCCACTACACCAGGGTTACCTAGCGGTGCATGTACCCACTACACCAGGGTTACCTAGCGGTCTACGTACCCACTACATCAGGGTTACCTAGCGGTCTACGTACCCACTACACCAGGGTTACCTAGCGGTCTACGTACCCACTACATCAGGGGTTACCTAGCGGTCTACGTACCCACTACATCAGGGGTTACCTGGCGGTCTACGTACCCACTACACCAGGGTTACCTAGCGGTCTACGTACTCACTACACCAGGGTTACCTAGCGGTGCATGTACCCACTACACCAGGGTTACCTAGCGGTCTACGTACCCACTACATCAGGGTTACCTAGCGGTCTACGTACCCACTACATCAGGGTTACCTAGCGGTCTACGTACCCACTACACCAGGGTTACCTAGCGGTCTACGTACCCACTACATCAGGGTTACCTAGCGGTCTACGTACCCACTACACCAGGGTTACCTAGCGGTCTACGTACCCACTACATCAGGGTTACCTAGCGGTCTACGTACCCACTACACCAGGGTTGCCTAGCGATGTATGTACCCACTACATCAGGGTTACCTAGCGGTCTACGTACCCACTACACCAGGGTTACATAGCGGTCTACGTACCCACTACATCAGGGGTTACCTAGCGGTCTACGTACCCACTACATCAGGGGTTACCTAGCGGTCTACGTACCCACTACACCAGGGTTACCTAGCGGTCTACGTACCCACTACACCAGGGTTACCTAGCGGTCTACGTACATCTGGTGGGGTCAGGTTTGGGGGGGGGGGGGTCAGGTTTGGTGGGGTCTACTACATCTGGTGGGGTCAGGTTTGGGGGGTCAGGTCTGGGAGGGTCTACTACATCTGGTGGGGTCAGGTCTGGGGGGGGTCTACTTTTGTTTCATTTAGTATCTGTTGTGCCGGCTTGGGGGGTGATTATATTTCCTCCTAGTATGTTGTACCAAAGTTGGCTGCCTGAAAAGGAGCATAAAGTTCCGAGTATAACTACTGTTCCCTGAAGGAGGGGAATGAGGCACACCGCCGTCCCTTTGCTCGGGGAAGTGCGGTATTAAATTGAAAAAATTAATTCAAGCCTCATGCTTATCACCTGTGGAAGGCGGGGCTCCCAGCGAGGCCCGGATTTCATTGGCCTTTTCATGCGTGACTGTAGATCCTTCAGTCGAAGTGGCGAGAATGTGACTACCCATAGTGTGTTGTACCTCGTTTCCCTCCTTCAGGGAACAGTAGTTATAGTCATAACGTTTCGTTTTAAGGGATACAGTCTTCTTCTCCCTGAAAAGCAGATGTGGGGATTCCACTCAGTTAGAACAGAACCTCATACACTCACGTGTTGATCCATTGGGTCCTAGGGGTTGGGGTCCTAGGGGCTGGGGACCCTGGCTTCCATTGGTTTGGGGTGACTGGGTGTATTTAGTAGAGGGGAGTTTGGTGAGACTGAGAGGGGGCTTGGTGAGGGTCAGGATGGGTGGAGTTGTGTGACATGTGGAGACCTCCCTTCTTTGCTGCTTCACACACTGTAGGAGCTCGTACAGTACATCACCTGGACACAGAGAGAGAGAGGAGACCGTACAGTACATCACCTGGAAACAGAGAGAGAGAGGAGCCTGTAGAGTACATCACCTGGAAACAGAGAGAGAGAGGAGCCTGTAGAGTACATCACCTGGAAACAGAGAGAGAGGAGCCCGTACAGTACATCACCTGGAAACAGAGAGAGAGGAGCCTGTAGAGTACATCACCTGGAAACAGAGAGAGAGAGGAGCCCGTACAGTACATCACCTGGAAACAGAGAGAGAGGAGCCTGTAGAGTACATCACCTGGAAACAGAGAGAGAGAAGCCTGTAGAGTACATCACCTGGAAACAGAGGGAGAGGAGCTCATACAGTACATCACCTGGAAACAGAGAGAGGAGCCTGTAGAGTACATCACCTGGAAACAGAGAGAGGAGCCCGTACAGTACATCACCTGGAAACAGAGAGAGCAGCTCGTACAGTACATCACCTGGAAACAGGGAGAGAGAGGAGCTTGTAGAGTACATCACCTGGAAACAGAGGGAGAGAGGAGCCTGTACAGTACATCACCTGGAAACAGAGAGAGAGGAGCCTGTACAGTACATCACCTGGAAACAGAGAGAGAGGAGCCCGTACAGTACATCACCGAGAAACAGAGAGAGGAGCCTGTAGAGTACATCACCTGGAAACAGAGAGAGGAGCCCGTACAGTACATCACCTGGAAACAGAGAGAGAGGAGCCTGTAGAGTACATCACCTGGAAACAGAGAGAGAGAGAGAGGAGCCTGTAGAGTACATCACCTGGAAACAGAGAGAGAGAGGAGCCTGTAGAGTACATCACCTGGAAACAGAAAGAGAGGAGCCTGTAGAGTACATCACCTAGAAACAGAGAGAGAGGAGCCTGTAGAGTACATCACCTGGAAACAGAGAGAGGAGCCTGTAGAGTACATCACCTGGAAACAGAGAGAGAGGAGCCTGTAGAGTACATCACCTGGAAACAGAGAGAGAGAGGAGCCTGTAGAGTACATCACCTGGAAACAGAGAGAGAGAGGAGCCTGTAGAGTACATCACCTGGAAACAGAGAGAGAGGAGCCTGTAGAGTACATCACCTGGAAACAGAGAGAGGAGCCCGTACAGTACATCACCTGGAAACAGAGAGAGGAGCCTGTAGAGTACATCACCTGGAAACAGAGAGAGGAGACTGTAGAGTACATCACCTGGAAACAGAGAGAGAGGAGCCCGTACAGTACATCACCGAGAAACAGAGAGAGGAGCCTGTAGAGTACATCACCTGGAAACAGAGAGAGGAGCCCGTACAGTACATCACCTGGAAACAGAGAGAGAGGAGCCTGTAGAGTACATCACCTGGAAACAGAGAGAGAGAGAGAGGAGCCTGTAGAGTACATCACCTGGAAACAGAGAGAGAGAGGAGCCTGTAGAGTACATCACCTGGAAACAGAGAGAGGAGCCTGTAGAGTACATCACCTGGAAACAGAGAAAGAGGAGCCTGTAGAGTACATCACCTGGAAACAGGGAGAGAGGAGCCCGTACAGTACATCACCTGGAAACAGAGAGAGGAGCCCGTACAGTACATCACCTGGAAACAGAGAGAGGAGCCCGTACAGTACATCACCTGGAAACAGAGAGAGGAGCCCGTACAGTACATCACCTGGAAACAGAGAGAGAGGAGCCTGTAGAGTACATCACCTGGAAACAGAGAGAGGAGCCTGTAGAGTACATCACCTGGAAACAGAGAGAGGAGCCTGTAGAGTACATCACCTGGAAACAGGGAGAGAGGAGCCCGTACAGTACATCACCTGGAAACAGAGAGAGGAGCCTGTACAGTACATAATCTGGAAACAGGGAGAGAGGAGCCCGTACAGTACATCACCTGGAAACAGGGAGAGAGGAGCCCGTACAGTACATCACCTGGAAACAGAGAGAGGAGCCTGTACAGTACATAATCTGGAAACAGGGAGAGAGGAGCCCGTACAGTACATCACCTGGAAACAGAGAGCGAGGAGCCCGTACAGTACATCACCTGGAAACAGGGGGAGAGGATCCCGTAGAGTACATCACCTGGAAACAGAGAGAGAGGAGCCTGTAGAGTACATCACCTGGAAACAGAGAGAGAGAGGAGCCTGTAGAGTACATCACCTGGAAACAGAGAGAGGAGCCTGTAGAGTACATCACCTGGAAACAGAGAAAGAGGAGCCTGTAGAGTACATCACCTGGAAACAGAGAGAGGAGCCCGTACAGTACATCACCTGGAAACAGAGAGAGGCGCCTGTAGAGTACATCACCTGGAAACAGAGCGAGAGAGGAGCCTGTAGAGTACATCACCTGGAAACAGAGAGAGAGGAGCCCGTAGAGTACATCACCTGGAAACAGAGAGAGAGAGGAGCCCGTACAGTACATCACCTGGAAACAGAGGGAGAGGAGCCCGTACAGTACATCACCTGGAAACAGAGAGAGAGGAGCCTGTAGAGTACATCACCTGGAAACAGAGAGAGGAGCCTGTAGAGTACATCACCTGGAAACAGAGAGAGAGAGGAGCCCGTACAGTACATCACCTGGAAACAGAGAGAGAGGAGCCTGTAGAGTACATCACCTGGAAACAGAGAGAGGAGCCCGTACAGTACATCACCTGGAAACAGAGAGAGGAGCCCGTACAGTACATCACCTGGAAACAGAGAGAGGAGCCCGTACAGTACATCACCTGGAAACAGAGAGAGAGGAGCCTGTAGAGTACATCACCTGGAAACAGAGAGAGGAGCCTGTAGAGTACATCACCTGGAAACAGAGAGAGAGAGGAGCCCGTACAGTACATCACCTGGAAACAGAGAGAGGAGCCCGTACAGTACATCACCTGGAAACAGAGAGAGGAGCCCGTACAGTACATCACCGAGAAACAGAGAGAGGAGCCTGTAGAGTACATCACCTGGAAACAGAGAGAGAGGAGCCCGTACAGTACATCACCTGGAAACAGGGAGAGAGGAGCCCGTACAGTACATCACCTGGAAACAGAGAGAGGAGCCTGTAGAGTACATCACCTAGAAACAGAGAGAGGCGCCTGTAGAGTACATCACCTGGAAACAGAGAGAGAGGAGCCCGTACAGTGCATCACCTGGAAACAGAGAGAGAGAGGAGCCTGTAGAGTACATCACCTGGAAACAGAGGGAGAGGAGCTCATACAGTACATCACCTGGAAACAGAGAGAGAGGAGCCCGTAGAGTACATCACCTGGAAACAGAGAGAGAGGAGCCCGTACAGTACATCACCTGGAAACAGAGAGAGAGGAGCCTGTAGAGTACATCACCTGGAAACAGAGAGAGAGGAGCCTGTAGAGTACATCACCTGGAAACAGAGAGAGAGGAGCCTGTAGAGTACATCACCTGGAAACAGAGAGAGAGGAGCTTGTAGAGTACATCACCTGGAAACAGAGAGAGAGAGGAGCCTGTAGAGTACATCACCTGGAAACAGAGAGAGAGGAGCCCGTACAGTACATCACCTGGAAACAGAGAGAGAGGAGCCTGTAGAGTACATCACCTGGAAACAGAGAGAGAGGAGCCTGTAGAGTACATCACCTGGAAACAGAGAGAGAGGAGCCTGTAGAGTACATCACCTGGAAACAGAGAGAGAGGAGCTTGTAGAGTACATCACCTGGAAACAGAGAGAGAGGAGCTTGTAGAGTACATCACCTGGAAACAGAGAGAGGAGCCCGTACAGTACATCACCTGGAAACAGAGAGAGGAGCCCGTACAGTACATCACCGAGAAACAGAGAGAGGAGCCTGTAGAGTACATCACCTGGAAACAGAGAGAGAGGAGCCTGTAGAGTACATCACCTGGAAACAGGGAGAGAGGAGCCCGTACAGTACATCACCTGGAAACAGAGAGAGGAGCCTGTAGAGTACATCACCTAGAAACAGAGAGAGGCGCCTGTAGAGTACATCACCTGGAAACAGAGAGAGAGGAGCCCGTACAGTGCATCACCTGGAAACAGAGAGAGAGAGGAGCCTGTAGAGTACATCACCTGGAAACAGAGGGAGAGGAGCTCATACAGTACATCACCTGGAAACAGAGAGAGAGGAGCCCGTAGAGTACATCACCTGGAAACAGAGAGAGAGGAGCCCGTACAGTACATCACCTGGAAACAGAGAGAGAGGAGCCTGTAGAGTACATCACCTGGAAACAGAGAGAGAGGAGCCTGTAGAGTACATCACCTGGAAACAGAGAGAGAGGAGCTTGTAGAGTACATCACCTGGAAACAGAGAGAGAGGAGCTTGTAGAGTACATCACCTGGAAACAGAGAGAGAGAGGAGCCTGTAGAGTACATCACCTGGAAACAGAGAGAGAGGAGCCCGTACAGTACATCACCTGGAAACAGAGAGAGAGGAGCCTGTAGAGTACATCACCTGGAAACAGAGAGAGAGGAGCCTGTAGAGTACATCACCTGGAAACAGAGAGAGAGGAGCTTGTAGAGTACATCAGCTGGAAACAGAGAGAGAGGAGCTTGTAGAGTACATCACCTGGAAACAGAGAGAGAGAGGAGCCTGTAGAGTACATCACCTGGAAACAGAGAGAGAGGAGCCCGTAGAGTACATCACCTGGAAACAGAGAGAGGGGAGCCCGTACAGTACATCACCTGGAAACAGAGAGAGAGGAGCCCGTAGAGTACATCACCTGGAAACAGAGAGAGAGGAGCCCGTACAGTACATCACCTGGAAACAGAGAGAGAGGAGCCTGTAGAGTACATCACCTGGAAACAGAGAGAGAGGAGCCTGTAGAGTACATCACCTGGAAACAGAGAGAGGAGCCCCCCCCCCCCCAGGTGGCGTACCTGAGTCAGGACAGCGGTGTCTGAAGTCTTCCTTGGTGAGGAGGCAGAGAGCTCTGCCGTTCATCTCAAACCGTCCTCTCTCAGTTCTGAGGAGAGAATATTCCCTCTGAGCCCATTGTAGCCAGTGGACCACATCCTCCTTGTCCCACAGAGACGGGTTTATACCTAAACACACACACACACACCTTAGACGGGTTTATACCTACACACATCCTGGTTCGTCCCTGGACGAGAGACCAGATGTTGCTGGAAGTGGTGATGGAAGGCCAGAAGGAGGCACTCTTTCCTCTGGCCTAAAACAAATATCACAAAGCCCCAGGGCAGTGATTGGGGACATTGCCCGGTGTAGGGTGTCATCTTCGGATGGGACGTTAAACGGGTGTCCTGACTCTCTGTGGTCACTAAAGATCCCATGGCCCTTATCGTAAGAGTAGGGATGTTAACCCCGGTGTCCTGGCTAAATTCCCAATCTGGCCCTGATACCAACATGGTCACCTAATCATCCCCAGCTACCAATTGTCTCATTCATCCCCCTCCTCTCCCCTGTAACTATTCACCAGGTCATTGCTGTAAATGAGAATGTGTTCTCAGTCAATATACCTGGTAAACAATACCCACAGACACACAAACGTACCAGGGGTGGCAGGTAGGTTAGGGTGTTGGACCAGTTACTGAAAGATTGCTGGATCCAAATCCCGAGCTGACAAATTTAAAATCTGTCGATCTGCCCCTGAACAAGGCATTTAACCCACTGTTCCCCTGAACAAGGCAGTTAACCCACTGTTCCCCTGAACAGGCAGTTAACCCACTGTTCCCTTGAACAAGACAGTTAACCCACTGTTCCCCTGAACAAGACAGTTAACCCACTGTTCCCCTGAACAAGGCAGTTGTCACCCACTGTTCCCCTGAACAAGACAGTTAACCCACTGTTCCCCTGAACAAGGCAGTTATCACCCACTGTTCCCCTGAACAAGGCAGTTATCACCCACTGTTCCCCTGAACAAGGCAGTTATCACCCACTGTTCCCCTGAACAAGGCAGTTATCACCCACTGTTCCCCTGAACAAGGCAGTTGTCACCCACTGTTCCCCTGAACAAGGCAGTTGTCACCCACTGTTCCCCTGAACAAGGCAGTTGTCACCCACTGTTCCCCTGAACAAGGCAGTTGTCACCCACTGTTCCCCTGAACAAGGCAGTTGTCACCCACTGTTCCCCTGAACAAGACAGTTAACCCACTGTTCCCCTGAACAAGGCAGTTGTCACCCACTGTTCCCCTGAACAAGGCAGTTGTCACCCACTGTTCCCCTGAACAAGGCAGTTGTCACCCACTGTTCCCCTGAACAAGGCAGTTGTCACCCACTGTTCCCCTGAACAAGGCAGTTGTCACCCACTGTTCCCCTGAACAAGGCAGTTGTCACCCACTGTTCCCCTGAACAAGGCAGTTGTCACCCACTGTTCCCCTGAACAAGGCAGTTATCACCCACTGTTCCCCTGAACAAGGCAGTTGTCACCCACTGTTCCCCTGAACAAGGCAGTTAACCCACTGTTTCCCTGAACAAGGCAGTTAACCCACTGTTCCCCTGAACAAGACAGTTAATCCACTGTTCCCCTGAACAAGGCAGTTATCACCCACTGTTCCCCTGAACAAGGCAGTTATCACCCACTGTTCCCCTGAACAAGGCAGTTATCACCCACTGTTCCCCTGAACAAGGCAGTTATCACCCACTGTTCCCCTGAACAAGGCAGTTATCACCCACTGTTCCCCTGAACAAGGCAGTTATCACCCACTGTTCCCCTGAACAAGGCAGTTATCACCCACTGTTCCCCTGAACAAGGCAGTTATCACCCACTGTTCCCCTGAACAAGGCAGTTATCACCCACTGTTCCCCTGAACAAGGCAGTTTACCCACTGTTCCACTGAACAAGGCAGTTTACCCACTGTTCCCCTGAACAAGGCAGTTTACCCACTGTTCCCCTGAACAAGGCAGTTTACCCACTGTTCCCCTGAACAAGGCAGTTTACCCACTGTTCCACATTTACATTTACATTTAAGTCATTTAGCAGACGCTCTTATCCAGAGCGACTTACAAATTGGTGAATTCACCTTCTGACATCAGTGGAACAGCCACTTTACATTTGCATCTAAATCATTTAAGGGGGGGTGAGAAGGATTGCTTTATCCTATCCTAGGTATTCCTTGAAGAGGTGGGGTTTCAGGTGTCTCCGGAAGGTGGTGATTGACTCCGCTGTCCTGGCGTCGTGAGGGAGTTTGTTCCACCATTGGGGGGCCAGAGCAGCGAACAGTTTTGACTGGGCTGAGCGGGAACTGTACTTCCTCAGTGGTAGGGAGGCGAGCAGGCCAGAGGTGGATGAACGCAGTGCCCTTGTTTGGGTGTAGGGCCTGATCAGAGCCTGGAGGTACTGCGGTGCCGTTCCCCTCACAGCTCCGTAGGCAAGCACCATGGTCTTGTAGGGGATGCGAGCTTCAACTGGAAGCCAGTGGAGAAAGCGGAGGAGCGGGGTGACGTGAGAGAACTTGGGAAGGTTGAACACCAGACGGGCTGCGGCGTTCTGGATGAGTTGTAGGGGTTTAATGGCACAGGCAGGGAGCCCAACCAACAGCGAGTTGCAGTAATCCAGACGGGAGATGACAAGTGCCTGGATTAGGACCTGCGCCGCTTCCTGTGTGAGGCAGGGGCGTACTCTGCGGATGTTGTAGATCATTCCCCTGAACAAGGCAGTTAACCCACTGTTCCCCTGAACAAGGCAGTTAACCCACTGTTCCCCTGAACAAGGCAGTTAACCCACTGTTCCCCTGAACAAGGCAGTTAACCCACTGTTCCCCTGAACCAAGCAGTTATCACCCACTCTTCCTGGGCAGTCATTGTAAATAACAATTTGTTTTTAACTGACTTGCCTAGTTAAATAAAGCTAAAATAAAATAGCCTCCTTATCCCACAGAGATGGGTTTATACCCCCACACATACAGTGGGGCAAAAAAGTATTTAGTCAGCCACCAATTGTGCAAGTTCTCCCACTTAAAAAGATGAGAGAGGCCTGTAATTTTCATCATAGGTACACTTCAAATGACAGACAAAATGAGAAAAGAAATCCAGAAAATCACATTGTAGCATTTTTAATTAATTTATTTGCAAATTATGATGGAAAATAAGTATTTAGTCACCTACAAACAAGCAAGATTTCTGGCTCTCACAGACCTGTAACTTCTTCTTTAAGAGGCTCCTCTGTCCTCCACTCGTTACCTGTATTAATGGCACCTGTTTGAACTTGTTGTCAGTATAAAAGACTCCTGTCCACAACCTCAAACAGTCACACTCCAAACTCCACTATGGACTAGACCAAAGAGCTGTCAAAGAACACCAGAAACAAAATTGTAGACCTGCACCAGGCTGGGAAGACTGAATCTGCAATAGGTAAGCAGCTTGGTTTGAAGAAATCAACTGTGGGAGCAATTATTAGGAAATGGAAGACATACAAGACAAGATAATCTCCCTCGATCTGGGGCTCCACGCAAGATCTCACCCCGTGGGGTCAAAATGATCACGAGAACGGTGAGCAAAAATCCCAGAACCACACGGGGGGACCTAGTGAATGACCTGCAGAGAGCTGGGACCAAAGTAACAAAGCCTACCATCAGTAACACACTACGCCGCCAGGGACTCAAATCCTGCAGTGCCAGACGTGTCCCCCTGCTTAAGTCAGTACATTTCCAGGCCCGTCTGAAGTTTGCTAGAGAGTATTTGGATGATCCAGAAGAAGATTGGGAGAATGTCATATGGTCAGATGAAACCAAAATATAAGTTTTTGGTAAAAACTCAACTCGTCGTGTTTGAAGGACAAAGAATGCTGAGTTGCATCCAAAGAACACCATACCAACTGTGAAGCATGACATAAGTATTTTATCACCTACCAACCAGTAACAATTCCGGCTCTCACAGACCTGTTAGTTTTTCTTTAAGAAGCCTCCCTAATCTCCACTCATTTACATGTATTAACTGCACCTGTTTGAACTCGTTATCTGTATAAAAGACACTTGTCCACACACTCAATTAAACAGACTCCAACCTCTCCACAATGGCCAAGACCTGCACAAGGCTGGATGGGCTACAGGACACTAGGCAAGCAGCTTGGTGAGAAGGCAACAACTGTTGGCACAATTATTAGAAAATGGAAGAAGTTCAAGATGACGGTCAATCACCCTCGGTCTGGGGCTCCAACAAAGATCTCACCTCGTGGGGCATCAATGATCATGAGGAAGGTGAGGGATCAGCCCAGAACAACACGGCACGACCTGGTCAATGACCTGAAGTGAGCTGGGACCACAGTCTCAAAGAAAACCCTTAGTAACACACTACACCGTCATGGATTAAAATCCTGCAGTGCACGCAAGGTCCCCCTGCTCAAGCCAGCGCATGTCAGGCCCGTCTGAAGTTTGCCAATGACCATCTGGATGATCCAGAGGAGGAATGGGAGAAGGTCATGTGGTCTGATGAGACAAAAATAGAGCTTTTTGGTCTAAACTCCACTCGCCGTGTTTGGAGGAAGAAGAAGGATGAGTACAACCCCAAGACACCATCCCAACCGTGAAGCATGGAGGTGGAAACATCATTCTTTGGGGATGCTTTTCTGCAAAGGGGACAGGACGACTGCACCGTATTGAGGGGAGGATGGATGGGGCCATGTTTTTCGAGATCTTGGCCAACAACCTCCTTCCCTCAGTAAGAGCATTGAAGATGGGTCGTGGCTGGGTCTTCCAGCATGACAACGACCCGAAACACACAGCCAGGGCAACTAAGGAGTGGCTACGTAAGGAGCATCTCAAGGTCCTGGAGTGGCCTAGCAAGTCTCCAGACCTGAACCCAATAGAAAATCTTTGGAGGGAGCTGAAAGTCCGTATTGCCCAGCGACAGCCCCGAAACCTGAAGGATCTGGAGAAGGTCTGTATGGAGGAGTGGGCCAAAATCCCTGCTGCAGTGTGTGCAAACCTGTTCAAGAACTACAGGAAACGTATGATCTCTGTAATTGTAAACAAAGGTTTCTGTACCAAATATTAAGTTCTGCTTTTCTGATGTATCAAATACTTGTGTCATGCAATAAAATGCAAATTAATAACTTAAAAATCATACAATGTGATTTTTCTGGATTTTGGTTTTAGATTCCGTCTCTCACAGTTGAAGTGTACCTAAGATTTAAAAAAAAATACAGACCTCTACATGCTTTGTAACTAGGAAAACCTGCAAAATCAGCAGTGTATCAAATACTTGTTCTCCCCTCTACATTCATATTTTTTTTACCTTTAATTAACCAGGCAAGTCAGTTAAGAACAAATTCTTATTTTCAATGACGGCCTGGGAACAGTGGGTTAACTGCCTGTTCAGGGGCAGAACGACAGATTTGTACCTTGTCAGCTCGGGGGTTTGAACTCGGAACCTTCCAGTTACTAGTCCAACACTCTAACCACTAGGCTACCCTGCCGCCCTTCTCTATAGATTCCCACATACACAGAGCTGTTAGCCAACGTGTGTGTGTGTGTGTGTGTGTGTGTGTGTGTGTGTGTGTGTGTGTGTGTGTGTGTGTGTTTTGACTCACGTAGTCTTCCAGGTAGCTGCCACAGGTCGTCCTGTGAAGGGGGGATGACTGGAGGGAGGAGCGATGAAGGGAACAGCACTCCTCTGCCAGGGGCAAGGGGAACATGACTGGGTTCTCCATGGTCCTGCCACACGCAGACACACATACACCTTTTTATATTATAATTGAAAGTTATTTTTTTCAAATACAACACAGTCAAGCAACTAATCTGTCTCCTTTATCAGTGAATTGATTTTTATCTAGCGAGCATGAAACCACACATGCTGAAGTGAATGCAAAAGTGAAAGTCTTTCTTAAACTGATCAAACATTCGCTGGGAGTAAAAACAACTGACAAACTGTGTAAAACCAACATAATCCATCTCTATCTATTCATATTAAACGGAAACATTACTTGTAGGACATGAACGCGTTTCCTATTCGTGTCATCAGGGCTTCAGTTTACCTTGATCAGATCAGGCGGGGAGCTGCCTCCGTCTTCCATCGTCCTCTACCTGTCTGTCCGGAAGTAGACTAGTAGAATAATTCTCTATAGATTCCCCAACTCAGGTGATCAACAATCCGACCGGTAATACGATTAATTCTCTCTATGAGACTTCTGTCGATTAAGGGTCCGAATATATTATTATGGAATCCAAACGCAGGAGCTTGATTTTCACATGCAACCCGACAACTATGATGACATATAATCCTTGTTTCCGGGTATCGAAATCGAAAGGATCCATAGAGGTGTGTGTTTTAAAAACAAGTGCAGATATCACTTCCATGAATTCAAACCTGAATATCTAAATTGAGGGTGTGTTGTTTTCTGGAGATATACGGACGCCTGGTGCCCAAAATGTATGACGAATGTCGGACAGCTGGAGTTGAGTGGGAAGAAACATATTATTTTTTGTTTATCTTCTATGCTCTTGTCAATTCTTGAACTCAATTATGTCTAATTGTGTGTTTATTTTTGATTCAATTGATTGATTGTAATTGTTTTTAATAACCTGCCCAGGGACTGCGGTTGAAAATTAGGCGGCTGGCTAAAACCGGCACTTTTACTGAAACGTTGATTAATGTGCACTGTCCCTGTAAAAATAAAAATAAACTCAAACAATCAAAAAAAGGGGACAAACGGATTCGGTTCATTCATTCGTCCTAATGAGCCCTCCCCAGCTAACGCCGCATTACATTTGTTTTCAGTTTGGATATTGGTTTGATATTCGGAGTTTGCTCGTCAGTACCTCTTCGATGGAAGGTCCTAAGATGATTAATGTGATATATCTAGAATCAAATAAAAATAGAGAGAAAGCCCGTTCCCCCTCCGTTCGATTATGTTTTCAAAAAGTTTACTCAATGTTGTTTTTAGTTGGGGAATAATTCTACACTCACGGCTAAGGGACCGTGATAAAAGTGCAACCAGCCGAACCTGATGTGTACAGAAAAATATTTTCCTATATATTAAATGATTTAGACAGGAACGCTATTTTGGTTTTAGGAGTGGGTGGGACATAACCGGGTTGCGGATCTGGGGGCCCAGCTAGCAATGAGGAATCTGCCCAGAAGCGGCCGTCATCTGGTGCCCAGAACTGATTGAATCAGCCCAGAATCAAAATGATTGACTGCCCAGAATCGGCCCAATTGAGCTGCCATCTTATCGGCTCTTAACCAACCATGCTATTTTGTTGTTTTTTCGCATTGTTCATAACTTGTTTTGTACATAATGTTGCTGCTACCGTCTCTTATGACTGAAAAGAGCTTCTGGACATCAAAACTGGGATTACTCACCTCAAATTGGACGAGGAGTTCTTCAATGAGTCGGACGTGAATGATATACTACGGACGCCCGCCCAGACCCAGATCCCCGTGATTCGCTGGAAAAGGAAACGTAGGTTTCGCGGAAAGAAATCGGGATGCCTTGTGAGGATCAGGCGACGAGTGGCTAATCTGCCCTTGCCTTCCATTCTGTAAACAATAGCTAATATCTAAGGAAGTCCCAAGGTTTTACTCGTCTGAGGTAGAGTATCTCATGATAAGCTGTAGACCACACTATCTACCTAGAGAGTTTTCATCTGATTTTTTTGTAGCTGTCTACATACCACCACAAACCAATGCTGGCACTAAGACCACACTCAATGAGCTGTAAACGGCCACAGGATAACGCTCATCCAGAGGCGGCGCTCCTAGTGGCCGAAAACATAACTTAACAAGGTTTTACCTCATTTCTATCAGCATGTTAAATGTGCAACCAGAGGGGAAAAAACTCTGGACCGCTTTTACTCCACACACAAAGACACAAACAAAGCTTTCACTCACCCTCCATTTGGAAAATCTGACCATAACTTTATCCTCCTGATTCCTGCTTTCAAGCAAAAACTAAAGCAGGAAGCACCAGTGACTCCGTCTATAAAAAAGTGGTCAGATGAAGCAGATGCTAAACTAGAGGACTGTTTTGCTAGCAAAGGCTGGAATACGTTCCTGGATTCTTCCGATGGCATTGAGGAGTACACCAGATCAGTCATTGGATTTATCAATAATTGCATCGAGGACATCGTCCCCACAGGCAACATTCGCACTGAGCTAAAGGTTAGAGCTGCCGCTTTCAAGGAGAGGGACTCTAACCCGGAAGCCTATAAGAAATTCCCGCTATGCCCTCCAAACCATCAAACAGGCAAAGCTTCAATACAGGACTAAGATCGAATCGTACTACAACCGCTCTGACACTCGTTGGATGTGGCAGGGCTTGCAAACTATTACAGACTACAAAGGGAAGCACAGCCAAGGGCTGCCCAGTGTTACGAGCCTACCAGATGAGCTAAATAACTTTGATGCTCACTTTGAAGCAAAGTAACACTGAAACATGCATGAGAGCATCAGCTGTTCCGGATGACTGTGTGATCAAGCTCTCTGCAGGCGATGTGAGTAAGCAGGTCAACATTCACAAGGCTGCAGGGCCAGACGGATTACCCGGACGTGTACTCCGAGCATGCGCTGACCAACTGGCAGGTGTCTTCACTGACATTTTCAACATCTCCCTGTCTGAGTCTGTAATACCAACATGTTTCAAGCAGACCACCATAGTCCCTGTGCCTAAGAATACCAAGGTACAACACATCCGCACCAATGATCCTCAACACGGGGGCCACTCAGGGGTCCCCTCCTGTACTTCCTGTTCACTCACGACTGCATGGCCAGGCACGACTCCAACACCATCAGTAAGTTTGCTGATGACACAACAGTGGTAAGCCTGATCATTGACAACGATGAGACAGCCTATAGGGAGGAGATCAGAGACCTGACTGTGTGGTGCCAGGACAACAACCTCTAACCTCTCCCTCAACGTGATCAAGACAAAAGGAGATGATTGTGCACTGCAGGAAAAGGAGGACCGAGCACGCCCCCGTTCTCATCGACAGGGCTGTAGTGGAGCAGGTTGAGAGCTTCAAGTTCCTTGGCATCCACATCACCAACAAACTAACATGGTCCAAACACACCAAGACAGTCATGAAGAGGGCACAACAAAACCTATTCCCCCTCAGGAGACTGAAAAGATTGGGTCCTCAGATCCTCAAAAGGTTCTACAGCTGCACCATCGAGAGCATCCTGACGGGTTCCATCACTGCCTGGTACGGCAACTGCTCAGCCACCGACCGCATGGCACTACAGAGGGTAGTGCGTATGGCCCAGTACATCACCGGGGCCAAGCTTCCTGCCTTCCAGGACCTCTATACCAGGCGGTGTCAGACGAAGGCCCTAAAAATTGTCAAAGACTCCTGCCACCCTAGTCATAGACTGTTCTCTCTGCTACATCATGGCAAGCGGTACTGGTGCACCAAGTCTAGGTCCAAGAGGCTTCTAAACAGCTTCTACCCTCAAGCCATAAGACTCCTGAACAGCTAATCAAATGGCTTCCCAGACTATTTGCATTGCCCCCCCCCCCCACACACACACACACTGCTGCTGCTCTCTGCTATTATCTATGCATAGCCACTTTAATAACTCTAACTACATGTGCATAATTAACTCAATAACGGTGCCCCGGCACATTGACACATTGACTCTGTACTGGTACCCCGCAAAGAAAATCGTACTGGACTCGTGGTAGCTTCCATCGTGGTCACTTTTATGATTACAAACAGACTATACAAGTAGTGAGTGGAATTACAAGCAGACTATCTGCAAAGAAAATCGTATTGGACTTGCGGTAGTGCCGTAACGCTTGCTAGCGTATTAGCTCGATTTGGGCCTAACCTCACACCAAAGCTAGTTAGCATTGCTCGCTAACAACTCAGAATATTGACCAAACTCAACCCCTGGATGTGTCAATTGTCAACAACTGATTTGCTGAATTGGAGGGTAGAGTGTCTATTTTTCATCAGATTAAAGGAGATGAACAGCTGATTGACTCTTTTCTTGAGTCTGCCCAAAATGTGCAGAATGAAGCCACATGCCCATGGCTTGTCACAGCGGCCTCGGAGGAGCCTGCGGCTGTGAGACGTGCTTTGGTCCCGCTGGACGAGCCTTGGCCATTACCGGGAGCTGTGCTCGAGCACCCGGTCTGCTCCACTCTCTCTGCTCCACCTCAGGAGTCTTGGCCATTACCGGGAGCTGTGCTCGAGCACCCGGTCTGCTCCATGCCCTCTGCTCAACCTCAGGAGTCTTGGCCATTACCGGGAGCTGTGCTCGAGCACCCGGTCTGCTCCATGCCCTCTGCTCAACCTCAGGAGCCTTGGCCATTACCGGGAGCTGTGCTCGAGCACCCGGTCTGCTCTCTCTGCTCCACCTCAGGAGTCTTGGCCATTACCGGGAGCTGTGCTCGAGCACCCGGTCTGCTCTCTCTGCTCCACCTCAGGAGCCATGGATTACTGTAACCAAAACACCTTGGCAAGAAAACACCAAGGCAAAGTGAGGCCTTGGAACTGGGAAACAGATACCGGGTATTGGAAGAGTCAGAGATTTCTGCTCCAAAGGAACAAACAACTTTGCCCGGTAGCAAGTGGACCCCTGCCATCTAAACTATTTACAACGAAACAGCTCTACGACTAGCCCCAAACAACTTCCTAGGAGGAAGATAACTCAAGAGAGATGCAACTTACATTTTTTTTTACCAAGCAGTAGTCCCACTGTCCTTATTGTGGGCTCATCTATGATCCAACATGTTTCTATTAGGAAAGCAGAGACCATCTGTTACCTGGGTGCCCAGATCCAGGACACTGACTGTATGATCCCGCTGCTCATTAGTAAACACCCGACTGCTTCAGCTAACACTGTCCATGTAGGGTCAAATGATATTAAACTACAGAAATCTGAGCAACTTAAAAAGGACTTTAATGGACATGTTCTGTTATAATCTCCACCCGGCACAGCCAGAAGAGGACTGGCCACCCCTCAGAGCCTGGTTCCTCTCTAGGTTTCTTCCTAGGTTCCAGCCTTTCTAGGGAGTTTTTCCTAGCCACCGTGCTTCTACATCTGCATTGCTTGCTGTTTGGGGTTTTAGGCAGGGGTTTCAGTATAAGCACTTTGTGACATACGCTGATGTAAAGAGGGATTTATAAATACATTTGATTGATTGATTGATTTTTAACTTCTAGATTTGTATAATTTTAATTCAGATCTACACTCCATAACCAAATGTATGTGGACACCTGCTCATCAAACATCTCATTCCAAAACCATGGGCTTTAATATGGAGTTGGTCCCCCCCTTTGCTGCTATAACAGCCTCCACTCTTCTGGGAAGGCATTAATATGGAGTTGGTTCCCCCTTTGCTGATATAACAGCCGCCCTCCACTCTTCTGGGAAGGCATTAATATGGAGTTGGTCCCCCCTTTGCTGCTATAACAGCCTCCACTCTTCTGGGAAGGCTTTCCACTAGATGTTGGAACATTGCTGCTATAACAGCCTCCACTCTTCTGGCAAGGCTTTCCACTAGATGTAGGAACATTGCTGCTATAACAGCCTCCACTCATCTGGGAAGGCTTTCCACTAGATGTAGGAACATTGCTGCTATAACAGCCTCCACTCTTCTGGGAAGGCTTTCCACTAGATGTAGGAACATTGCTGCTATAACAGCCTCTACTCTTCTGGGAAGGCTTTCCACTAGATGTTGGAACATTGCTGCTATAACAGCCTCCACTCTTCAGGGAAGGCTTTCCACTAGATGTTGGAACATTGCTGCTATAACAGCCTCCACTCTTCTGGGAAGGCTTTCCAATAGATGTTGGAACATTGCTGCTATAACAGCCTCCACTCTTCAGGGAAGGCTTTCCACTAGATGTAGGAGCATTGCTGCTATAACAGCCTCCATTCTTCTGGGAAGGCTTTCCACTAGATGTTGGAACATTGCTGCTATAACAGCCTCCACTCTTCAGGGAAGGATTTCCACTAGATGTTGGAACATTGCTGCTATAACAGCCTCCACTCTTCTGGGAAGGCTTTCCACTAGATGTAGGAACATTGCTGCTATAACAGCCTCCACTCTTCAGGGAAGGCTTTCCACTAGATGTAGGAACATTGCTGCTATAACAGCCTCCACTCTTCTGGGAAGGCTTTCCACTAGATGTAGGAACATTGCTGCTATAACAGCCTCCACTCTTCTGGGAAGGCTTTCCACTAGATGTTGGAACATTGCTGCTATAACAGCCTCCACTCTTCTGGGAAGGCTTTCCACTAGATGTTGGAGCATTGCTGCTATAACAGCCTCCATTCTTCTGGGAAGGCTTTCCACTAGATGTTGTAACATAGGCTGCTATAACAGCCTCCACTCTTCTGGGAAGGCTTTCCACTAGATGTTGGAACATTGCTGCTATAACAGCCTCCACTCTTCAGGGAAGGATTTCCACTAGATGTAGGAACATTGCTGCTATAACAGCCTCCACTCTTCTGGGAAGGCTTTCCACTAGATGTAGGAACATTGCTGCTATAACAGCCTCCACTCTTCTGGGAAGGCTTTCCACTAGATGTTGGAACATTGCTGCCATAACAGCCTCCACTCTTCTGGGAAGGCTTTCCACTAGATGTTGGAGCATTGCTGCTATAACAGCCTCCATTCTTCTGGGAAGGCTTTCCACTAGATGTTGTAACATAGGCTGCTATAACAGCCTCCACTCTTCTGGGAAGGCTTTCCACTAGATGTTGGAACATTGCTGCTATAACAGCCTCCACTCTTCTGGGAAGGCTTTCCAAAAGATGTTGGATCATTGCAGCGATTGGTTGAAGATCATGCATTTAGTTTTACTTGCATTTTAAGAGCAGTTGGAGGCCACGGAAGGAGAGTTGTATGGCATTGAAGCTTGTCTGGAGGTTAGATAGCACAGTGTCCAAGGAAGGGCCAGAAGTATACAGAATGGTGTCGCCTGAGTAGAGGTGGATCAGAGAATCACCAGCAGCAAGAGCGACATCATTGATATATACAGAGAAAAGAGTCGGCCTGAGAATTGAACCCTGTGGCACCCCCATAGAGACTGCCAGAGATCCGGACAACAGGCCCTCCGATTTGACACACTGAACTCTGTCTGAGAAGTAGTTGGTGAACCAGTCATTAGAGAAACCAAGGCTGAGTCTGACGATAAGAATACGGTGATTGACAGAGTCGAAAGCCTTGGCCAGGTTGATGAAGACGGCTGCACAGTACTGCTGTTTATCGATGGCGGTTATGATGTCGTTTAGGACCTTGAGCGTGGCTGAGGTGCACCCGTGACCAGCTCTGAAACCAGATTGCATAGCAGAGAGGGATGACCGCGGCAGCTTTCCAATCTTTAGGGATCTCAGACGATATGAAAGAGAGGTTGAACAGGCTAGTAATAGGGGTTGCAACATTTTCGACTGATAATTTTAGAAATAGAGGGCCCAGATTGTCTAGTCCAGCTGATTTGTAGGGATCCAGATTTGGCAGCTGTTTCAGAACATCAGCTATCTGGATTTGGGAGAAGGAGAATGTTTATTATATTTGAAGTCTTTCTAAAATCCTCTATCAAAAAAGTGAATGGTGGAAAATTGATTGGAACCATTTCCTTGTTTGACTGCTAAGTTTAATGGGTATTATGACTCATACAGTGGTACTTCATACCAGTTGAATTTGATAAAATAAACCCAAGCAACTTTGTTTTATTATTAAAATAAACCTGAATATATGTATATTGACTTAGTGTCAAATTTGTCTATAATTTGGATGAAGCTTTGGTAGATGGCCTACAATTTTCTTTGAGAAGTTTTCTACATTCTGCCAATGAACTACAACACCCAAAATGCACTTCACCAAAACCCGGATTTCCGGTGAGGTATAAGGAGGGAAAATATAAACATTCTGTCAGCGCCCTTGCTAGCTATTTCTTTCTGTCGCCTACAGGTGTATTTGAAGCGAAAATCGACATAGTATTTTGTCCAGGTAAGCCCAAATGTGTCGATAATAATATACCCAACAAGTGTCCAGTATCATGACTAACGTAAATAACGTTAGTTGACACAAAGCTTCTAACTTAGCTACTGTAACGTTATATAGCTAGCTACGGTTGGTCTGTAGTTAACTAACTCGTTACTTAGCGAACTAGTTAAACATGTCTTTCACCGGGTGTCTCAGAGCGAGAAAATGCAGAGGATCTCCCGTCTGAAGCGCGAGTTACAGCTGCTTAGCATGGAGCCTTCACCGGGGATCACTTGCTGGCAGACCGAGGGGAAGATGGACGAGCTCCGGGCCCGTGAGTATCAATCAATCAACTTATCGATCAGTCAGTCCTGCGGTTATGTAGCCTCTCGGTGCGTGCTAGTATATGTGTTGATGGAACTCTTTTCATGCATCCACCATTGATAGCCTATTGGTGTTAATCAATAATATATACCGTATATTATAAACATACATTTATAGTAGTGATCAATGATGTCGTTTTATATAGATATACACGTCTATAGGTGTTGTTACTGTCCCTTGTCCCGTGTAGAAATAGTGGGCGGAGCTGGGACTCCGTTTGAAGGAGGAGTCTTCTCACTGGAGATCATAGTTCCAGACAGGTATGATGTGACTGACATAACACACACATCTCTGAGTAGATACAGATCTAGTACATGTTTTTGGTACAATCATCGTGATCATTCTCTCCTAACCCTAACCCTCCAGGTATCCCTTTGAGCCCCCTAAGTTCTCTCTTAACCCTCTAGGTATCCCTTTGAGCCCCCTAAGATGAGATTCCTGACCCCCATCTACCACCCCAACATAGACAACAATGGTCGCATCTGTCACGACGCCCTCAAACTACCACCCAGGGTAACACACACACACACACACTCAAACTACCACCCAGGGTAACACACACTCAAACTACCGCCCAGGTTAACACACACACACACTCAAACTACCACCCAGTGTAACACACTCAAACTATCACCCAGGGTAACACACACACACTCAAACTACCACCCAGGGTAACACACACTCAAACTACCGCCCAGGTTAACACACACACACTCAAACTACCGCCCAGGTTAACACACACACACACACACACACACACAAACTACCACCCAGGGTAACACACACACACACACACAAACTACCACCCAGGGTAACACACACACACACACACAAACTACCACCCAGGGTAACACACACACACACACACACACTCAAACTACCGCCCAGGTTAACACACACACACACACACACACACACACACACACACACACACACTCAAACTACCACTCAGGGTAACACACACTCAAACTACCACCCAGGGTAACACACACACACTCAAACTACCACCCAGGGTAACACACACACACTCAAACTACCACTCAGGGTAACACACACACACACACTCAAACTACCACTCAGGGTAACACACACACACACACTCAAACTACCACTCAGGGTAACACACACACACACACACACACACTCAAACTACCACTCAGGGTAACACACACACACACACACACACTCAAACTACCACTCAGGGTAACACACACACACACACACACTCAAACTACCACCCAGGGTAACACACACACACTCAAACTACCACCCAGGGTAACACACACACACTCAAACTACTGCCCAGGTTAACACACACACACTCAAACTACCGCCCAGGTTAACACACACAGACACAAACTACCGCCCAGGTTAACACACACACACACACACACACACACACACTCAAGCTATCACTCAGGGTAACACACACACACACACACACACTCAAACTTTCACTCAGGGTAACACACACACACACACACACACAAACTATCACTCAGGGTAACACACACACACACACACTCAAACTACCACCCAGGGTAACACACACACACGCCCACCCAAGATACAACATGGACAGCCAACCTCAGCACCATGTGTAGCACCTCTTCTCTTTGTGTGTGTGTGTGTGTGTGTGTGTGTGTGCGTGCGCGCAGGGTGCGTGGAAACCTTCCCTGAACATCTCCACAGTGCTCACCTCCATACAGCTGCTGATGGCTGAACCCAACCTTGACGACCCACTCATGGCTGACATAGTGAGTAACACTATGCTCCTTCACTGTCCCTGTCCGTACAACAACTCAGACTAGACAGACTGACCCCGTAGCTTATATTAGACAGACTGACCCCGTAGCTGATCTAACAGACAGACTGACCCCGTAGCTGATCTAACGGACAGACTGACCCCGTAGCTGATCTAACGGACAGACTGACCCCGTAGCTGATCTAACGGACAGACTGACCCCGTAGCTGATCTAACGGACAGACTGACCCCGTAGCTGATCTAACGGACAGACTGACCCCGTAGCTGATCTAACGGACAGACTGACCCCGTAGCTGATCAAACGGACAGACTGACCCCGTAGCTGATATACACTATATATATATGCAAAAGTATGTGGACACCCCTTCAAATGAGTGGATTCGGCTATTTCAGTCACACCCGTTGCTGACAGGTTTATAAAATCGAGCACACCGCCATGCAATCTCCATAGACAAACATTTGCAGTAGAATGGCCTTACTGGAGCTCAGTGACTTTCAACGTGGCACCATCATAGGATGCCACCTTCCCAACAAGGTAGTTCGTAAACTTCCAACATCTAGTGGAAAGCCTTCCCAGAAGAGTGGAGGCTGTTATAGCAGCAAAGGGGGGACCAACTCCATATTAAAGTCTTCCCAGAAGAGTGGAGGCTGTTATAGCAGCAAAGGGGGACCAACTCCATATTAAAGCCTTCCCAGAAGAGTGGAGGCTGTTATAGCAGCAAAGGGGGACCAACTCCATATTAAAGCCTTCCCAGAAGAGTGGAGGCTGTTATAGCAGCAAAGGGGGGACCAACTCCATATTAAAGTCTTCCCAGAAGAGTGGAGGCTGTTATAGCAGCAAAGGGAGACCAACTCCATATTAAAGTCTTCCCAGAAGAGTGGAGGCTGTTATAGCAGCAAAGGGGGACCAACTCCATATTAAAGCCTTCCCAGAAGAGTGGAGGCTGTTATAGCAGCAAAGGGGGACCAACTCCATATTAAAGCCTTCCCAGAAGAGTGGAGGCTGTTATAGCAGCAAAGGAGGGACCAACTCCATATTAAATCATTCCCAGAAGAGTGGAGGCTGTTATAGCAGCAAAGGGGGGACCAACTCCATTTTAAAGCCTTCCCAGAAGAGTGGAGGCTGTTATAGCAGCAAAGGAGGGACCAACTCAATATTAAATCCTTCCCAGAAGAGTGGAGGCTGTTATAGCAGCAAAGGGGGACCAACTCCATATTAAAGTCTTCCCAGAAGAGTGGAGGCTGTTATAGCAGCAAAGGGAGACCAACTCCATATTAAAGCCTTCCCAGAAGAGTGGAGGCTGTTATAGCAGCAAAGGAGGGACCAACTCCATATTAAATCCTTCCCAGAAGAGTGGAGGCTGTTATAGCAGCAAAGGGGGGACCAACTCCATTTTAAAGCCTTCCCAGAAGAGTGGAGGCTGTTATAGCAGCAAAGGGGGAAGACCAACTCCATATTAATGCCCAGGATTTTGGAATGAGATGTTGAATGAGCAGAGTTGGTCCTGTACCCCTCACACACAGAGTTGATGTTGGTCCTGTACCCCTCACACGCACACACCGAGTTGATGTTGGTCCTGGAGCCCTCACACACAGAGTTGATGTTGGTCCTGGAGCCCTCACACACAGAGTTGATGTTGGTCCTGTAGCCCTCACACACAGAGTTGATGTTGGTCCTGGAGCCCTCACACACAGAGTTGATGTTGGTCCTGTAGCCCTCACACACAGAGTTGATGTTGGTCCTGTAGCCCTCACACACAGAGTTGATGTTGGTCCTGTAGCCCTCACACACAGAGTTGATGTTGGTCCTGTAGCCCTCACACACACACACAGAGTTGATGTTGGTCCTGTAGCCCTCTCACACACACACACACACACACACACACACAGAGTTGATGTTGGTCCTGTAGCCCTCTCACACACACACACACAGAGTTGATGTTGGTCCTGTAGCCCTCTCACGCACACACAGAGTTGATGTTGGTCCTGTAGCCCTCACACACACACACATAGTTGATGTTGGTCCTGTAGCCCTCACACACACACAGAGTTGATGTTGGTCCTGTAGCCCTCTCACACACACACACAGAGTTGATGTTGGTCCTGGAGCCCTCACACACAGAGTTGATGTTGGTCCTGGAGCCCTCACACACAGAGTTGATGTTGGTCCTGGAGCCCTCACACACAGAGTTGATGTTGGTCCTGAAGCCCTCACACACAGAGTTGATGTTGGTCCTGTAGCCCTCTCACACACACACACAGAGTTGATGTTGGTCCTGGAGCCCTCACACACAGAGTTGATGTTGGTCCTGGAGCCCTCACACACAGAGTTGATGTTGGTCCTGGAGCCCTCACACACAGAGTTGATGTTGGTCCTGAAGCCCTCACACACAGAGTTGATGTTGGTCCTGTAGCCCTCTCACACACACACACAGAGTTGATGTTGGTCCTGGAGCCCTCTCTCTCACAGAGAGTTGATGTTGGTCCTGGAGCCCTCTCTCTCACAGAGAGTTGATGTTGGTCCTGGAGCCCTCTCTCTCACAGAGAGTTGATGTTGGTCCTGGAGCCCTCTCTCTCACAGAGAGTTGATGTTGTACGTCCAACCGGCCTCCGACCACGTTGTCGGTTTAGAGTCTTTGGCAGTACGTCCAACCGGCCTCTGACCACGTTGTCGGTTTAGAGTCTTTGGCAGTACGTCCAACCGGCCTCCGACCACGTGTCCACGGCAGCCCTCCACATCCGGCTTCTGCACTGGCGGGATCCTCAGAGGTGGCGCTGAGGAGTATTTCTGTCTGGAATAATGTCCTTTGTGGGGAAGAATTCATTCTGAGTGGCTGGGCCCGGCTCCTCAGTGGCTGGGCCCGGCTCCCCAGTGGCTGGGCCCGGCTCCCCAGTGGCTGGGCCCGGCTCCCCAGTGGCTGGGCCCGGCTCCCCAGTGGCTGGGCCCGGCCCCCCAGTGGCTGGGCCCGGCCCCCCAGTGGCTGGGCCCGGCCCCCAGTGGCTGGGCCCGGCCCCCCAGTGGCTGGGCCCGGCCCCCCAGTGGCTGGGCCCGGCCCCCAGTGGCTGGGCCCTTTCCACCAGTGGCTGGGCCCGGCCCCCCAGTGGCTGGGCCCGGCCCCCCAGTGGCTGGGCCCGGCTCCCCAGTGGCTGGGCCCGGCCCCCCATCCCCAGTGGCTGGGCCCGGCTCCCCAGTGGCTGGGCCCGGCTCCCCAGTGGCTGGGCCCGGCCCCCCAGTGGCTGGGCCCGGCCCCCCAGTGGCTGGGCCCGGCTCCCCAGTGGCTGGGCCCGGCCCCCCAGTGGCTGGGCCCGGCCCCCCAGTGGCTGGGCCCGGCTCCCCAGTGGCTGGGCCCTTTCCACCAGTGGCTGGGCCCGGCTCCCCAGTGGCTGGGCCCGGCTCCCCAGTGGCTGGGCCCGGCCCCCCAGTGGCTGGGCCCGGCCCACCAGTGGCTGGGCCCGGCCCCCAGTGGCTGGGCCCGGCCCCAGTGGCTGGGCCCGGCCCCCAGTGGCTGGGCCCGGCCCCCAGTGGCTGGGCCCGGCTCCCCAGTGGCTGGGCCCTTTCCCCCAGTGGCTGGGCCCGGCTCCCCAGTGGCTGGGCCCTTTCCACCAGTGGCTGGGCCCGGCTCCCCAGTGGCTGGGCCCGGCTCCCCAGTGGCTGGGCCCGGCTCCCCAGTGTGCTGGGCCCGGCTCCCCAGTGTGCTGGGCCCGGCTCCCCAGTGTGCTGGGCCCGGCTCCCCAGTGTGCTGGGCCTATGCCCTCTTGGCCTTCCATTGCAGCTCCCCTGCCCAGTCATGTGAAATCCATAGATATGAGAGCCTAATGAATTCATTTCAATTGACTGATTTCCTTATTTGAACTGTAACTCAGTAAAATCTTAAATTGTTGCATGTTGCGCTTTTATATTTGCATTCAGTGTAATTGATAATTAACCATCATTTTGGTGGGTGCATTGGCCCTATTTCACACACGTATAAGTGTGTATTAATATGTGTGTGAATTGGAAATGTTTTATTTTTTTACGTATCCCAACTCCCCTGAGACACTCGGTGATGTTCTCCGTCTCACACACTGACTTGTCTGTTTCTCTCCCAGTCATCAGAGTTGAAGTACAGCAAGCAGGTATATCTGGAGAAGGCCAAGAGGTGGACAGAGAAACACGCTGTACAGAACAACAAGGTAATGTTAGATATGTGGACCGTAGACACACTGAGTGACTGTATGTAGTGGTGTCTTCTCTCCACAAGGTGGTGCTGTGACTTCATGTGAATGTAGTCATGTTGTGTAGTGGATGGGGGGTCCTAGGAGTGTGGTGCCATGAAAATAACCTCAACGTCAACGAAGGAGCTAATCGTGGACTTCAGGAAACAGCAGGGGGAGCACCCCCCCCCCCCCCCCATCAACATCTACGGGACAGTAGTGGAGAAGGTGGACAGCTTCAAGTTCCTCTGTGTACACATTACATGGTGATCTGAAATGGTCCACCCACACAGACAGTGTGGTGAAGAAGGCGTAACAGCACCTCTTCAACCTCAGGAGCCTGAGGACAATCGAGAGCATCCTGGCGGGCTGTATCACCGCCTGGTACAGCAACTGCTCCGCCCACAACCGCAAGGCTCTCCAGAGGGTAGTGAGGTCTGCACAACGCATCACCTGGGGCAGACTACCTGCCCTCCAGGACACCCACACCACCCGATGTTACAGGAAGGTCATAAAGATCGTCAAGGACAACACCCAACCGAGCCACTGCCTGTTCACCCCGCTATCATCCAGAAGGCGAGGCCAGTACAGGTGCATCAAAGCGTGGGACCGAGAGAAGCTGTTTTTCAGTCTGAAGGCCATCAGACTGTTAAACAGCCACCACTGGCTGGCTACTCAACCCTGCACCTTAGACTGCTGCCCTCTATACACATGAAATCACTGGCCACTATAATGTTCTACATCATCGTCTCATATGTGTATATACTCTGTTTATTCTACTGGGTTTTAGTCAATGTCACTCATCCTAGTATTTATATATTTCTTAATTCCGTTCTTTTACTTTTTAGATGTGTGTATTGTTGTGAATTGTTACATATTACTGCACTGTTGGAGCTAGAAACACAAGCATTTAGTTAGATATTACTACACTGTTGGAGCTAGAAACACAAGCATTTAGTTAGATATTACTACACTGTTGGAGCTGGGAACACAAGCATTTCACTACACCCACAATAACATCTGTTAAATATGGACCAATAACATCTGTTAAATATGGACCAATAACATCTGTTAAATATGGACCAATAACATCTGTTAAATATGGACCAATAACATCTGTTCAATATGTGACCAATGGATGTCATAAGGTGAATTCACCAATTTGTAAGTCGCTCTGGATAAGAGCGTCTGCCAAATGACTTAAATGTATAACATCTGTTAAATATGTGACCAATAACATCTGTTAAATATGTGACCAATAACAACTGTTAAATATGTGACCAATAACATCTGTTAAATATGTGACCAATAACATCTGTTAAATATGTGACCAATAACATCTGTTCAATATGGACCAATAACATCTGTTCAATATGGACCAATAACATCTGTTAAATATGGACCAATAACATCTGTTAAATATGTGACCAATAACATCTGTTCAATATGTGACCAATAAGATTTGTCTTCTCGCCACAAGGTGGTGCTGTAACTCCCCGTCAGTGTCGGAATGTTATGACGCTTCTGTTTAGTGAAGGTGTTCATTCTGGAAAGATACCAGACCATTTTATTACGGGAACAGCAGCTGCAGAGCTTAATATGCTGTTCAATGATCAAATATCTCCTGACTTAAGTTCAGTATTCCATTTGAAGAGCACGTAGTATATCTTAATGCTTGCCTTCAGCAGTTAATCAATAGTGTGTGTGTGTGTGTGTGTGTGTGTAGGGTGGTGTGGTGGAGACCGTGGACAGTGTAGAAGCTCAGGTCCAGCCGTCGGCCCTCAAGAGAGAAGCTCAGGACAAGACAGAGGAACACCCCAAGAGAACGTGTCTGTAGCATGTCACACATTTTGTGCTCTGTCCTGTTGTGTTGGGAACAGTAATTACTTCTCTTTGTCTTTAAGTGTTTGAGATTTTCCCTTTTTATATAGTTATGTATAGACTAAGGCTGGGATTCATTCATAGCAATGTTTAGGCAGTGTCTTTATTTACCGTGTTCAGCTCACACACTTGTAATTCTGAGGAGTGAAAGCATACCTGTTGAGAGGGGTCGACCTGGTAGTAGTTGTCGATTTTAATACAGTACCCAGGTCCATTATGGGACTTAATTTGACCGTTGGAAAAAGAGCTGCTGTGGAAATAATGTCATGCTGCTTACTCCAATTAGATTCTTCTTTTCTTATTAAAATATGTTTTGAAGCTAACTGAGTTGAATATTTTATTGATATATTTAACATTGGAATGTGTAATCACAGAAAACAATGACCAGTCATCTCTACTCGTATAAAACCATTTTTATTCAACCATAACTTCTAACAGGTATTTAATTCAATAAAAAATGTTTAACATAATAACAATAGAAGGTATGTACATCCAAAGGAACAGTTTGTAACAAACTACAGGTTATATTGTATATTTATTGTGCTAAAACAAAGGGGAAGGGTTTTTTAGAAGGGTTGGTTGTTTAGCAGCAAAACGGATGAGTGTGGAACTATGGGGCCAAACGGATGAGTGTGGAACTATGGGGCCAAACGGATGAGTGTGGAACTATGGGGCCAAACGGATGAGTGTGGAACTATGGGGCCAAACGGATGAGTGTGGAACTATGGGGCCAAACGGGTGAAACTGGCAGGGTTGGCTTAGACTGACAAACACGTGAACTATTTAGTCTCCAATGTTTACTGAACACATAAATGTGTAGAATGAGTACTTGTTTCAAATTTATTGTTACAGTTGTTAGTTAGCGAATTTTAGCATCAACTTGAGGTCAGTTCTAACACGACAAAACGAGTTGAAATGAGCCACATGGCAGCTTCATCTGATCTAGATGTCTCTCTATCAGACAAACGACATTCAGCTTCTTGTCATCTGACCTAGATGTCTCTATATCAGACTATCAGTTGAATAATGTATTGTTCTACACCTGTTCTGTCCTGTACTGTTCTACACCTATTGTGTCCTGTACTGTTCTACACCTGTTGAATAATGTACTGTTCTACACCTATTGTGTCCTGTACTGTTCTACACCTGTTGAATAATGTATTGTTCTACACCTGTTCTGTTCCTGTTGAATAATGTACTGTTCTACACCTGTTGAATAATGTGTCCACCTGTTGACTGTTCTACACCTGTTGAATAATGTACTGTTCTACACCTGTTGAATAATGTATTGTTCTACACCTGTTGAATAATGTACTGTTCTACACCTGTTGAATAATGTACTGTTCTACACCTGTTGAATAATGTATTTCTACACCTGTTGAATAATGTACTGTTCTACACCTGTTGAATAATGTACTGTTCTACACCTGTTGAATAATGTACTGTTCTACACCTGTTGAATAATGTACTGTTGAATAATGTACTGTTCTACACCTGTTGTGTCCTGTTGAATAATGTACTGTTCTGTTGTACTGTTCTACACCTGTTGAATAATGTACTGTTCTACACCTAATGTTGTATCCTGTTGAATAATGTACTGTTCTACACCTGTTGAATAATGTACTGTTCTACACCTGTTGTGTCCTGTACTGTTCTACACCTGTTGAATAATGTACTGTTCTACACCTGTTGAATAATGTACTGTTCTACACCTGTTGAATAATGTTGACTGTTCTACACCTGTTGAATAATGTACTGTTCTACACCTGTTAATGTACTGTTCTACACCTGTTGAATAATGTACACCTGTTGAATAATACACACCTGTTGAATAATGTACTGTTCTACACCTGTTGAATAATGTACTGTTCTACACCTGTTGTGTAATGTACTGTTCTACACCTGTTGAATAATGTACTGTTCTACACCTGTTGAATAATGTACTGTTCTACACCTGTTGAATAATGTACTGTTCTACACCTGTTGAATAATGTACTGTTCTACACCTGTTGAATAATGTACTGTTCTGTACACCCTGTTGAATAATGTACTGTTCTACACCTGTTGAATAATGTACTGTTCTACACCTGTTGAATAATGTATTGTTCTACACCTGTTGAATAACCTGTTGTGTCCTGTACTGTTCTACACCTGTTGAATAATGTACTGTTCTACACCTGTTGAATAATGTACTGTTCTACACCTGTTGAATAATGTACTGTTCTACACCTGTTGAATAATGTACTGTTCTACACCTGTTGTGTCCTGTACTGTTCTACACCTGTTGAATAATGTACTGTTATACACCTGTTGAATAATGTACTGTTATACACCTGTTGTATCCTGTACTGTTCTACACCTGTTGAATAATGTACTGTTCTACACCTGTTGAATAATGTACTGTTCTACACCTGTTGAATAATGTACTACACCTGTTGAATAATGTATTGTTCTACACCTGTTGAATAATGTACTGTTCTACACCTGTTGAATAATGTACTGTTCTACACCTGTTGAATAATGTACTGTTCTACACCTGTTGTGTCCTGTACTGTTCTACACCTGTTGTGTCCTGTACTGTTCTACACCTGTTGTGTCCTGTACTGTTCTACACCTGTTGAATAATGTATTGTTCTACACCTGTTGAATAATGTACTGTTCTACACCTGTTGAATAATGTACTGTTCTACACCTGTTGAATAATGTATACACCTGTTGTGTCCTGTACTGTTCTACACCTGTTGAATAATGTACTGTTCTACACCTGTTGAATAATGTACTGTTCACCTGTTGAATAATGTACTGTTCTACACCTGTTGAATAATGTACTGTTCTACACCTGTTGTGTAATGTATTGTTCTACACCTGTTGAATAATGTACTGTTCTACACCTGTTGAATAATGTACTGTTCTACACCTGTTGAATAATGTATTGTTCTACACCTGTTGAATAATGTACTGTTCTACACCTGTTGAATAATGTACTGTTCTACACCTGTTGAATAATGTACTGTTCTACACCTGTTGTGTAATGTACTGTTCTACACCTGTTGAATAATGTACTGTTCTACACCTGTTGAATAATGTACTGTTCTACACCTGTTGAATAATGTACTGTTCTACACCTGTTGTAATGTACTGTTCTACACCTGTTGAATAATGTACTGTTCTACACCTGTTGAATAATGTACTGTTCTACACCTGTTGAATAATGTACTGTTCTACACCTGTTGAATAATGTACTGTTCTACACCTGTTGAATAATGTATTGTTCTACACCTGTTGAATAATGTACTGTTCTACACCTGTTGAATAATGTACTGTTCTACACCTGTTGAATAATGTATTGTTCTACACCTGTTGTGTCCTGTACTGTTCTACACCTGTTGTTCCTGTACTGTTCTACACCTGTTGAATAATGTATTGTTCTACACCTGTTGAATAATGTACTGTTCTACACCTGTTGAATAATGTACTGTTCTACACCTGTTGAATAATGTACTGTTCTACACCTGTTGAATAATGTATTGTTCTACACCTGTTGAATAATGTACTGTTCTACACCTGTTGAATAATGTATTGTTCTACACCTGTTGTGTCCTGTACTGTTCTACACCTGTTGTGTCCTGTACTGTTCTACACCTGTTCTACACCTGTTGAATAATGTACTGTTCTACACCTGTTGAATAATGTACTGTTCTACACCTGTTGAATAATGTACTGTTCTACACCTGTTGAATAATGTACTGTTCTACACCTGTTGTGTCCTGTACTGTTCTACACCTGTTGAATAATGTACTGTTCTACACCTGTTGAATAATGTACTGTTCTACACCTGTTGAATAATGTACTGTTCTACACCTGTTGTATCCTGTACTGTTCTACACCTGTTCTACACCTGTTGAATAATGTACTGTTCTACACCTGTTGAATAATGTACTGTTCTACACCTAAATAATGTACTGTTCTACACCTGTTGAATAATGTACTGTTCTACACCTGTTGAATAATGTACTGTTCTACACCTGTTGAATAATGTATTGTTCTACACCTGTTGAATGTATTGTTCTAACCTGTTGTGTCCTGTACTGTTCTACACCTGTTGAATAATGTACTGTTCTACACCTGTTGAATAATGTACTGTTCTACACCTGTTGAATAATGTCCTGTTCTACACCTGTTGAATAATGTATTGTTCTACACCTATTGAATAATGTATTGTTCTACACCTGTTGTGTCCTGTACTGTTCTACACCTGTTGAATAATGTACTGTTCTACACCTGTTGAATAATGTATTGTTCTACACCTGTTGTGTCCTGTACTGTTCTACACCTGTTGAATAATGTACTGTTCTACACCTGTTGAATAATGTACTGTTCTACACCTGTTGAATAATGTACTACACCTGTTGAATAATGTACACCTGTTGAATAATGTACTGTTCTACACCTGTTGAATAATGTACTGTTCTACACCTGTTGAATAATGTACTGTTCTACACCTGTTCCTGAATAATGTATTGTTCTACACCTGAATAATGTACTGTTCTACACCTGTTGAATAATGTACTGTTCTACACCTGTTGAATAATGTACTGTTCTACACCTGTTGAATAATGTACTGTTCTACACCTGTTGAATAATGTACTGTTCTACACCTGTTGAATAATGTACTGTTCTACACCTGTTGAATAATGTATTGTTCTACACCTGTTGTGTAATGTACACTACACCTGTTGAATAATGTACCTGTTCTACACCTGTTGAATAATGTACTACACCTGTTGAATAATGTACTGTTCTACACCTGTTGAATAATGTACTGTTCTACACCTGTTGAATAATGTACTGTTCTACACCTGTTGAATAATGTATTGTTCTACACCTGTTGAATAATGTACTGTTCTACACCTGTTGAATAATGTACTGTTCTACACCTGTTGTGTCCTGTACTGTTCTACACCTGTTGAATAATGTACTGTTCTACACCTGTTGAATAATGTACTGTTCTACACCTGTTGTGTCCTGTACTGTTCTAACCTGTGTCCTGTACTGTTCTACACCTGTTGAATAATGTACTGTTCTACACCTGTTGAATAATGTACTGTTCTACACCTGTTGAATAATGTACTGTTCTACACCTGTTGAATAATGTACTGTTCTACACCTGTTGAATAATGTATTGTTCTACACCTGTTGTGTCCTGTACTGTTCTACACCTGTTGTGTCCTGTACTGTTCTACACCTGTTGAATAATGTACTGTTCTACACCTGTTGTATCCTGTACTGTTATACACCTGTTGAATAATGTACTGTTCTACACCTGTTGAATAATGTACTGTTCTACACCTGTTGAATAATGTATTGTTCTACACCT